>NW_014012365.1:0-13344 GCF_000611645.1 Monoraphidium neglectum
ACCCTAGTATGGTTGCAGCAGTGATATTACAGGTGCTCAGTGTTCAGGAACCACGCACCTGATCAACTTGAATGAGGTGTTGAACATGCTGAGTACAGGGCTGCACATCGAAACATGAGTATCATTTGCTTGGGTTTGGCACATATCATCTGCACATGACCATGGACAGCAAGGGAGGCTGCAAGAACCGCACTCAACAGGATCGCGTCGGTCGTTTGCAACACACCAATCCCCTAAAGAAGAGCAAGCACATCGCTTCGCGATGCTGATTGGTATTGCTCAGCATCACTGCTGTTGTGGCCTGACACCGCACCTCGCCATGGGGCTAGGCCGCCATAGCTCGCCCCTCCGCCACTACCTCGAGACCAGCTGCTGCCCACCCGCCACCGCCGGAAAGCTATGCTGCTGCCAATTGATCCACTGGAGTGCTGTGGAGTTGAAGTGGCGATCGTGGCTGTGGCGTCCCAGGCTGCTGCTGAGGCAGCCTGTGCACAAATCACGTGCAGTTGGTCAACCGCAGCCGCGACAGACTCCATTGAGAACGCCTCCTGGGCTCCCAAAATTGCCATGAGCGCCGCCGCCAGCCATGCACGGGGCCTGTTGTCAAGCATTTGTTGCGTGGCTGCCGGTGCGCCTCTTGTATTAATGCTCTCCACCAGCACAGCAGAGAGGTTGGCCACGTGCAACGGCCTTGCATATGAGGGTAGGAGACAGAGGTGGCCGTAGCTGTGAGTAGGGTTTTGCAACGTGAATATCATCATGTTGAGGCCGTGCGCACCCAACAGTCATGGGATGTTTGCAACTGCATGTCGTACCCGATTGCTGAAGCCCCCGGCATACCTTGACGCAGGGGTCTCTGCGTCGCTCAACAGCTGTTGCAGCTTGCTGCTGCCGCCTGCACTAGCGAGGGCCTGCGCCACGGCCGCCACAAATTGATGCGCGCCTGGCAAGAGGCGCGCATCCGTTGCAGCGGCCTCAGTCTCTGCGGCCGCAATGATGGAGGCGGCCATCTCGGCGTACATCATGTTGCTGGGGCGGCCCGCCTCACCCAGCGCCTGACCTTCCACCGTGGGGGAGTCGCTAGTGTAGCTGACAACATTGACGTGCCACGACAGCTGCACTGCTGCGTACGCCACCAAGCCAGCAGACCAGCTAGGCATGGCCTCCGCCAGAACAGCCGGCAGCTCAGCGAGGGGCAGCAAGCTGTGCCGTGGCTGAGGCGCGAATGTCGGGGACTGTGGGTTGGCGACTGCACGGCCAGCAAAAGCCACTTGCAAGCGCCCAGGGCTGCTCTCCAAGGTATGCAGCAGCTCCTGTGGCACGAGGGTGGCAAGGTTGCAATGGAGACATTATAGACGCACTGCACAGGTAGACGGTTGCCCTCACGCGTGCTATGACACCGCGCGTGTCACTTCATCGAGCTGTTCAGGCCCCTTCCAAAAGCGAACAACCATCACATGCAAGGGGCATGAGAGCAGAACCCCAACCACCTGCATCGGCGAATCTGGCAGGGATGCTTCATTGTCCTCTGGCACTGCACCAGCCTCTGGACCTTCACCAGGGGCACCACCAGTTGTGACAGGGCACCGATCACTGCCGCTGTGCGCAGAGTCGCTCTGCAGGAGGGGCAGGGTCGCCAAGCGGCTTGCCACCTGTAACGCCGCCTCTGCAGACTGGCTTGCCTGGGCAAGTGCTTCCTGGGTTGGGGGGTGCTTGACTGATGCAGCCGCTGCCAGCAGCAGTGCTGCGGCTGCTGCCAGCCGAGTGCCCTGCAGGCCTTCTCCTCGCTGTAAGCTGTGCATGTACTCCCGTGCCTGCAGCTGACCCAGGGCCTCCAAGAATGCAGGGTCATCAGCCAGAACAGCCAAGGCGCTATGTTGTTTGGCGCTGATCGTATTGCCGATGCCGATGCCGATGCCAGTGATGCTGCTGCTGCGACAAGCCGTGATAGGGACACTGCTGCATACCCGCTCAGCACCTTCGTGGTGCATGCACGCTGTTGCTGTCCAAGCGTCATGGGTTGTCGCCACCTCCGCGATGCAGGTCCTGATGCGCAATTGCACGTTGGGCTCGCCGCCGTTGCTCTCCAGTGCAGACGGTGATGCTACGGCTGCTGCCTTGCTGCGGTATCTGCTGGACAGCGCAGCAGCCGTAGGGGCGTGCTTTTGAGAAGCTGACGTCCAACTGGCTGCAGGGATGCTGTTGCGGCCAGCACTGGTGTGCCGCGCCGCCCTGCCACCCCAGCTGCAAGGGTGGTGCGGCTCCAAGGCTGCCAGCAGTTCTCGCAGGCTAACACGACCGTCGGCTGAGTTTGCCAGGCGGCGAGCAGCGTGGAGGGAGATCTGCCTGTAGAGCGTTAGGGGCGGGTGAGGCCATCGAATACTAGAACCAGATTCTGCTACGACAGACATGGATTTTGTGGGCCAGCGTGCCCCCCCCCTCCACTGCCCCACTAAATGCGGTTGCTGTCCTCACCTGGCTTCCTTCAGGCTTAGCAGAGGGAGCTCGCTGCGGAGCAGGCGCACAAGCGCCTCCGGTCCAACTTTGCCATCCCTGCCGTCCGCAAACTTGCAAAACAGGCTGCGCACCTGCAAGACAGCACAATTAAGCAAGGCAAATATATGCAACCTCATTGTTCTGGGAAGTTGGTTGCCATTGGGGTGTTGCCCTCACATGCCTCAGCGCAGTAGTAGGGCCAGAGCAACTCATGTACCCAAAATCTGTGTCCCCGGCTGGCGGTGGGAGGATGTGCACGCTCGCACCTGAGCGCGCCAGTTCAACGACATGCCTGCGTGCCTGGCCAGCACCATCAGCGCATCCCCGACGTCCACTCGTTCCTTGAGCAGCAGAGCTGGGCCGCCGTGAGCGCACAGCCTTTGCGCTGCACTGCAAAGGTCGCCTGCAGTGACTAGTCCGTCGCCATCAGCATCCAGCAGGACCTGTGACACAGAGTGGCAAAAAGGCACGGTCAGGTCTGCCTGGTGATTCAATACGCCATTGGCATGCCAATACCCACTACCACTTTGGCAAGCTTGTGAAGTTTCCCATCCACATCATCTCAGCCCGCCCGACAAAGCTGCACCTGGAAATACCGCACAGCGGCATCACCAGCTGCCGGTCCAATAGCATCGTGTACCAGAGCAGCCAGCTCCAGCCTGCACAATAGGCCATCTCTGTCAAGGTCGTAGGCCGCAAACAGGGCCGGGAAATCGCAACCCCGCGCCTCCAGCATCTGCGTGACGCCCGTCAGGAGTTCGCGGCAACCGCCAAGTGCGCCCGCTACTGCAGGCGCGGCTGACGATCTGCCCGAAGCAGCTGGAAGGTCGCAGCGCGCGATACAGCCGCGCTCATCAATGTGCACGGCCACCTGCACGGCGCAAGCGCCACCGAGGGCATGTGTGCATGCTTGGCTTGAAGCCGCCACGTCATTCTGGGACCGGCTCACAGGCGCTGCAGCACCGACCTTCCTTGCTCTCACAACGCTACATACCTTAGGCCAGTTCTTGTCATCAGGCCACTGCTCCATTTCCACGACTTGATTATGTTGGTGCTAGGCTGAGGAGCATCAACCTGGCAAGAGAGGCGGTGGCGCCAGTGCAGCTATCCTTGCTGCTGCGCCACGGCTGCGCGCGGCTGACGCTCTGGGGCGCGGCTTCAGGACCGAAGAGTATGTTTCAATATTCCATCTCGCACGTTGATGTTGTAGCACGCCCTGCAAAAGCCCGCTATTGGCTGCTCAATTTATTGCTGCACAGAACAGCGAAGAGAGCGTCACAAGGTGTTGAATATGTGGTTCGGCGAATCCAAATCACTTCAAAACTGGATGGGTCCACTGGGATAGCAATGATGCGCGCTAAAGTGGCTTCGAGGAGCTCCGGAGCGGTTTGCTGAATCCGCTCCTGGTGCATGGACGCAGGCACCAAAACTTTATTTTGAAGCGATATTGCTAAGGTAATTTTAAGGCTGTAGCCATCTGGCGTGCACTTGGGCCCTGCCATCAGATACACGAGTTTGAGTGTGGCACAGGTGGGCTGGGGCCGTGTACGCTAAACTAGTAGCCGCTGGTGCTAGGTCGTGTGCGACAATAGTAACTAGCTCGTGTGCCGGGGTATTTGCAAAGGGCGCGCTCATTGTGGAGAAGGCAAAGTGGATGCAAAAGACTTTGCCGTCATTTGGAGTGGGGCCGACATTGGGAGTGGGGCTGACGTGTCGAGCCGGCCTGATATCAAGAGTGAATGTGGCAGATGGATTTTGTCGCCTATTTGGTTTCGCGCTTGCTGGCGCCGCTCCTACACATGCACTGCTTGTGCTGTGAGCGGCTTATGCTGCAGCACAGCTCATGCAATTCGGGCGCCACTGTGGATTGTTGCTCGTTACGAGCCAACTCGTGGTGCGTGGATGCTCGATGAACTGGTTGGTGCATGTGTGTACAGCTTCGCTCATCGACCCCTAGTGGCCCGTCAAATAGGTTGAAATTGACATGGTGAAACGCGCTGTACCTGCCGTTGTTTGTGCCATACACCAACATCTGACAAGTCAAGTCACTGCTGAAAGCTTACACCTGTGCAAATTGGCTGTGCCCTGTGGCCTGTGCGTGCTGCGCAGCGGCCTGCTGCCCCTCCACCTCGATTGAACAACTGGAACACCGCAACCGCCCTAGAGTCTGCTGCTGCTGCTGCTGCTCCTGCAGCTGCTGCTGCTGCTGCTGCTGCTCCTGCTGCTGCTGCTTTGGCTTCTGCCTCCTTTTCTCCGCCTGCGGCTGCTGCTGCTGCTGCTGCTGCTGCTGCTGCTGCTGCTGCTGCTGCTGCTGCTGCTGCTGCTGCTGCTGAGTCGCCCCACCAGATCCCTCGGCCGAGGCGGCCGCCGCTGCCATGGCCACCGCCGCCGCCTTGAGTGTTTTGCTGGGAGACACAAAGTTCTTGTTGTTGAGCTTCACCTGCGGAGTGTTGTAGGAGTGATTGAGGCCACCTGTGCAGCGAACCACACTACCTCACGGTCCGCTGGTGCACACCTCGGCACCACAACAAAATCGTACAGGGGTTATGGGCCTGCTTCCCCGCCCTGGACAATTGCCGCCCAACCCACCAGCGTGCGTGCGGCCTCAAGGATCATGTTGCCCCTCTTGGTGCGGGGGTTGAATTCGGTTATGTCGTCCTCCCAGCTAGACGCGTTGGGCTTTGCCGTGAGGGCCAGGGCGTCGTAGTGCACCCCATTGTAGATGACCATTACCTGCTTGGGGAACCCTGAGGTTGCCAACACAGAGGCGAATGCGTAAAGGCAGAGACAGCTGGGGGTCAGCACAACGACACACCATTACGACAACCACCAGCATCCTGCCTCCACAAACTCATATCTGTCATGAATTGCCAGCTCACCGCCAACGCCGTCTCAGAACCCAATCCCCCGCATTCGTGCACCCCACAACTCCACAACCCACCGGCCTCTTCTCCGAACACGTGGGCCTCGCCAGACTCAATGTTCCAGGCCGCAATCTCACGGCGGTAGTGGGCAGCCAGAATGGCCAGCTCGATGCCCCCACCCCAGTTGGTTGGCTCGTTGATCCAGGTGCAGTAGGCGGCGTTGGACATGCCCAGAAAAGCATCGCTCCAGGTTTCAGGGTCGCCGCTAACCTCGTTCGACACGACTCGCCTCAGAAAGGGCGCACGGCTCTTGCTGTGGTGCATGGCGTAGCCCACGCTGTCCAACGGCGCGTGCAAGTGGTTGGGACTGGTGAAATGAAAAGACCAGCTGTGCATCGGAGCGATGTACACATGACACGTGCACCAACAAGTGACATCGCCACTGCTTTTATTCACCATTAAATCAGTGATGGCAGCTTCGCAGAGACGCGCAAACATCAACACGCGCAGCATGCACTGCCAGCTAGTATGCCCCATCACAGGCTCACCTGTTGAACAGGCAGCTGTGGTCAGCTGCAATGGGCCGCCGCACCACAGCCAGGCTGCCGTCCGCCAGGGGCACGCAGTTCGGCGTTGGCTTCAGCTTGGCCAGGGGACCCAGCTTTGGCTGCGGCGTTGCGGGCTTGGTTGTGCCAGCCGGCCGACGTTTGGAACCTGAAGCCCCTGAGCCCTCCGCCCCACTGCCCTTGGCGCCCCTGCCTTTAGCAACACCGTTGGCCGGCACCGGCACCAGCTTCCGCGCCATTCGTGGGCCTCGCACCTGCGGTGCACCCGCTGCGCTGCCCAAGCCCGCCGCGCTGCCCAAGCGGCAGACCTTCCGCCGCTTTATGCCCAGAACGAGCCCTACCACCGCCCCCAAGAGCGCCGTCACCGCTGCCGCAGCCCCCGCTGTGTGTTTGTGCTGCTGCAGTGCTGAGATGCTTGAGCATGCCGCGGACTTAAGAACACGGCCGACAGAGCCGACAGGCCCTTCGCCTAAGTCGCTGCCGCCCACGGCGGCTGGCGTGCTGCTGGTTGCGCTCGGCTGGGATGGCCCATTGTCCTCGACCTCCTCGCTGCTGCCCGCCCCATTGCCACTTCCTGTGTTGCTCCTGCACGGGTGAACCGCACGGCACCACGATGAACAAAAACAGGGGGCGGCTGCTTGACCACACGGGCCGCAAGCGACAGTGCAGCCGAGCATTGCTGCAGCAGGGGATACTGTATGTGGCATGCGCTCACTGTGCGGGCTCTAGGGCCGGCTGCTCTTCCTCGTGGTGCGTGTATCGGACTGCCCTTTGCCGTGAGGGCGCCTGCATCGAGTGCTGACTGTGAGACACGAGGACGCAACTTGTGATGGCCGTAGTCAGAGCTATGAAGCTAAGCGCGCTACCGTACAGGCGTTTAGGCCGATGAGGATCACCTTATACTTCGTCTGACTTTGATTATTTGAAGACATTGTGGAAGCGGAGAGTGACCAGATCGCTGTGATCCCGGGAGTGCGGCACGAGGAGTCATGATTTCCAGGCTGGCTGCATCCTTGCTACTTAAGCCATACGCAGCCAACGCGCTGCAGCAGGCTTGTAGCGGTGCGGCTGTTGCAGCACTGCAGCGCCTGCCGCTACCCCGCCACTTCACCACCAGCCATCCTGTGGCGTTTGCCGGTCGTTTTGGGAGCGGCGTGGGCAGTGGCGGCATTCCACCAATCAGAGCTCCCAGGAACCTGGGTATCACCATCGTCCCGGAGCGCACAGCAGTAGTGGTCGAGCGGTGAGCGCCAAGGAGGGCAGCACGAGCAGGCGCGTGTTGTTTGGATGAGTCCTTGTGTGTCCCATGCCTGCGAGTCTCACGGCCCTGACGTCATCGTGTACCCGCTGCATTGTTTTCCTCCACCAGGTTTGGGCGGTTCCACAAGGTGAGGCAGGGCCTGTGCCTTTCAAAGCTGGGGCGTGCAGCTCGACTGCGTTCAAGCACGGGGCTGGGTGCTGCACCCTTTGTATGCAATTGGTGGCGCGCAGGTACTCGGATCTGGGCTCCACATCCTGATTCCAGCAGTGGATCGCATAGCCTACGTCCATTCACTCAAGGAGCTCCCTATACGTGAGCCACGCGGTCGCGGCACTCTGATAGCCGCCACAGCTTGCTCTGGTTATGCACAGAGCCGGGTGGCTGGTCACGTGGCTGTGGTTTTGCACTTGGCAGAGTAACCAACCATACAAGCCGTTGCTTGTCCCCAAATCCCCCGCAGCAATCGCACATCAGACTGCCATCACCAAGGTAGGTGGGCATGGGGCCTGCAGCAGAAGGCAGGGCTTCAGGGGAGTTTTCAGCACTGCACCCTGCAAGAGCAACATTCTTAGTCGCCATCAGCGTCCTATCTGATATAAACCCCCTTCCTGATTTACCAGGACAATGTGACCATCAGTATTGATGGCGTCCTGTACGGTGAGAACCTGATCAAAGTGCTCAAGTTCAAATAATTGCTCTTGAACGACGAGTGCGCACAGTTGTCACAGTTGCCACAAGCGGGCAAGCAGGCGCGATGTCGCCGCCCCTGACGAGTTTATTTCCCATCCGTTTCTGTTGTCACCGCTCCCCCCTTGGCCTTCCCTGCTGCCAAGCTGCGCTGGGTCCCTCCACACTGTCGCACATGCGCACTCTCCCCTCTCTGTGGCCCAACCCTGTCGCCCCCTGCCTCTCAGTGCGAGTGGTGGACCCCTTTAAGGCCTCGTACGGCGTTGACTCCGCTCTATTTGCAGTCAGCCAGCTTGCGCAGACCACCATGCGCAGCGAGCTGGGCCGCATCACACTGGACAAGGTGGGGCAGGGGGTTCAGGGTTTGGTGTGGCGATATCCAACGTTTCGGGCAGCAGCATAATTGACCGTGGGCAGTGTGCTTGTTGATGTAAAAGCAATCACCCTGTGCCCCAGCAATCTGTTACAAACGTTGAAAGTGGCACACAGTGCCCACGTTATGGGCCATGACTTTTGTGGCCATCTCGCTTTCAACCATACCTCGTATCCATACTCAACGCTCAACAATATGCAGACGTTCGAGGAGCGTGAGGCCCTGAACGCAGCCATCGTGCGCACCATCAACGAGGCCTCAGAAGCTTGGGGCCTGGAGTGCATGAGGTAGTCAAGGGCGCTGTGTTGCGTCACACACGACAATTGTGATGCACTGTGTTCTCGGCTGCTGGGCATGCGGTGTTGGGGCCATGTATCCGCATAGGATTGATTGAACACAACGAGGCTGCCTTGTGTGCCCGCGGCTTCATCGAAACTTCACAACTGCAGTGCAAACCCCTATGTTTGGCCTCCAGGTACGAAATCAAGGACATAACACCGCCCACAGGCATCGTCAACGCAGTAAGTTTTCAGCTTGTGCGTGGATTCCTGAGGCCGTCAGTGCGCAACAGAAGTGAACTTGATTAATTTCCTGGATCATCGCCGCTCTGGGCTGCTGCAAGTGTTGTCAAGTACCCAAATCCGCAGCCTCACTTCCCTGTGCCGCGTCGCCTTGCAGATGGCTCTGCAGGCAGAGGCGGAGCGCCGCAAACGCGCCAGCATCTTGGAATCCGAAGGACAGCGGCAGGCCAAGATCAATGTGGCAGAGGGAGACAAGCAGCAGGTCATTCTCGCGGCAGAGGCAGAGGCGCAGGCCATCCGGCGCAGGTATGCCGACCACATGTGGCCGACAGACGCTGATTGAGGCGTGTGGGCGGGGCAGCCGGTGGCGTTATGACACTGACACATCATTTGCAAAACTGGCATTTGATGATGGCCAGGCTTCCCGTCAACCCTTCTCCAACATGTTGTCCCCTATTGCCCCCTGCCAGGTCGGAGGCTACCGCAGAGGGGCTGCGCACCGTGGGGGCATCGCTGGAGAGCAGCCAGGGAGGTTCTGCAGCACAGCTCCGTGTGGCCGAGGCATATGTAGATGCGTTTCGCAGCCTGGCCAGGGAGGGCAACACCATCCTTCTGCCTGCCAGCCTCGACTCGCCTGCCACCATGATCGCGCAGGTGGGTTGGCTCTGTGCTGTCAATCATGGCATTCTGCCTGGTTCTGTAGCCCATGACTGAATTGCAAACGTGCACGACACCTTCGAAGGTCTCATGCATGACACTGCTTCACAGGTTTCGGTGCCGAGGCACTTTTATCTAGGCCAGTGCTAGGACGCAACACCCGCATTCCCTTCAAACCCCCATCATGTCCAGGCGTTTGGCGTGTTCAAGGCAGTAGAGAAGACCCAGCCGTCTGCAGGGATCAACTCAGCGGCTGGTACTGGGAGCAGAGGCAGCAGCGCTGGGGGCCTCACCAGCAGTGGGGGCACCGGCAGCGGCGGGGGCAGTGGCAGCAGCCAGCCAGGAGCAGCGATGGCAGCCACGACCCATGCACCTCCTGCGGTGATGAGCCCCATTTTTTCGCTTCGGTCTGAATGATGTTCAGACATGTTGTTTGCCTGCGCCAGTGGTCAAAGTTTGTCTTTGTTGCTGTAATGCGGCGAGTAGGTTTGTAGCGCCTCTCCAGCACGGCAGAGCGGTGCAGTGCTTGCATGTTTGGAGTAGGCCACAGGAGATGTAGGTGCAGGCATGCTCAAGGGCGCCTGTCATGGACAGGCCCACGTTTCAGCTTAAGTTCATACTAAAATCACTGCTTGTGAGTGTTTTCAACAGTTGCATGAATGCATCGTGTTGACTGCGTTTCACAAACTTGAAATCTGACTGCGTGCACCATGTTTGACCTAAGTCAGCTGGTCTTCCAGGCGATCGCCCGCGCATGTGGGCATGAGTTTAACGTTTTATTACCGTCCTATCGTACGCTTGTTGATCGAGTATGAGGTCGTCGTGTTTTCTCTGTGCTTCACGAGGCTGCTGTCGCGCAAAGCAGAGTTTAATCTACCGTACAGTCCGAGAGAGTGGTATTCGAACGTTTCTGGCGCGTGGTTTACTCAGCCGACAAGACAGCGCCTGAACCTGCAGACGTAGCACGCGCAGTCACGCGCGTGCCGCCGCGCCAAGCGGCGGCACCAAACGGCACAAGGTGACACAGCAGCATGGGATCATTCTGTTCGACCCCTGAGGAGGGGCCCGAGCAACGGGCTGCAGCACCTGTTTCTGTGGAGGTGGTGCCGCAGGCGCACCGCCACGGCGGGCAGCAGCAGCAGCCGACGCCGCCGAAGCAGCAGCAGCAGAGCAAGGAACAGTTGCTGCAGAAGGAGGGGGCTGGGCTGCCAGATTCAAATTTCAAGAGCGTTCTGGGCCAGTGGGATGACATCCGCCAGCACTACTTTTTTGACAAGGTCCTGGGACGCGGCCAGTTTGGTGTGACGCGACTGGTGGTCCACCGCACAACCGGGGAGCGCGCCGCCTGCAAGAGCATATCGAAACGCAAGCTGGTCAACCCTGAGGACGTAGAGGATGTGCGGCGCGAAATCAAGGTGCAGCAGCACGAGGCTGGGTACATGCAGCAATGATGCCGTCGTTTGCGCAGTGAAGCAGGGCCCGGGGCACGCAGCACAAAGAGCGCTTCCCGCATTCTCCTTAGTTCTGCGCGTTCACCCTCAACCCCTTCTTCAGGTGATGCACCATCTGAGTGGCCACCCTCACGTAGTTGCATTCAAGGGTGCGTACGAGGACGTGAGCCACGTGCACATCGTGATGGAATTGTGCACTGGTGGCGAGCTGTTTGAGCACATCGCCGCCAAGGGCCACTACCGCGAGAGGGACGCCGCGCACCTGATGCGCAGTGTGCTGATGGTCGTGGAGCACTGCCACAACATGAACGTCGTGCACAGAGATCTCAAGGTGAGCAAGCTCAATGGTCAGGGGAGGGGAGATGGGCCGGGGTTGCAGGATGCGTGTAAACAGGAGGCTCTGATTTGTTCGAAATCGTCATGGTATCCTGACTGCACTAGTACATAAGCCAACCCCAGCATAAATTGCAAAGAGGAAAACTGATGCCCCTCCAATTGCTGTGCTGTGCATCTGCGCATCTACATCACGCAGCCTGAGAACTTCCTTTTCCGTGAGACAGGGCGGCGTCACATCAAGGCCATCGATTTTGGCCTCTCGGCATTTTACACTGTGCGCTCTGGCCCCCTCATGTGGCCGTATGCGGTATTGGTTCTCAAATCGCCAGTACTGCTGCTTGTGGCTGCTTTGCAGTTGCTGCATATGTTTCCTCCCCAATGGCGTTGCCTCCCGGTCCCCATCCTGTGTTGTATTGGACATGGCTGCTGATTGTGCACAGGAGGGCCAGGTGCTGCACGATCTGGTGGGGTCGCCATTTTACATGGCGCCTGAGGTGCTGCGGCGCGGGTGAGAACGGTGACCATGCCGGCACTGCCGTTTATCTGGCGGCTCTGGCAATTGGATGCTAGAGGTCATAGGTCAAATGCAACACAGGCATGCCGTATGCGCCTGCCTTTGTGTACAAACAAGCCCTGGTCACACCTACCATGCCCAATCATTGGTGCACACAGCATTGCACCCACCTACTGGCCAAGAAACTGCCAGGCCTCTGGCCTCTGTGCCCCTGCACCCCCACCTCGCCCCACTCGTCATCCCATGACCGTGCTTGCCAGGTACGGCAAGGCAGCTGACATCTGGTCTTGCGGCGTGATCACCTACATCCTGCTGTGCGGCTCACCACCCTTCTATGGCTCCAGCACGCAGCAGATATTCCGCGCCGTGCTGCACGATGCCCTTGACCTGGCCAGCCCACCCTGGGACACAATCAGCCCAGCAGCCAAAGACTGTGTACGTCGCATGCTGGTGCGAGACCCTCGGCGTCGCGCCACCGCCACCGAAATTCTGCAGCACGAGTGGATGCGCGAGCAGGGCGCCTCACAGGACGGCCGCGAGCTGCAGCCCGAGATCCTCAAACGCATGAAGCGCTTTGCCGGCATGAATCGCCTCAAAAAGGAGGCCCTCAGGGTGGGTGCGAGGGAACGGTTATTTGGGGCGGTAGTCGGTTTGCGTGCTGGGGCGAGGATGGCAGTGCGTGCGCTGTATATCTGACTTGTATCTGGCTGTTGGTGGGGGACCAGTGCAAGCCTACACAAACAGATGTGCCGCCAACTAGCACAGCGGCAATCACACTCGCAACCAGATTCTTGCTCTTGCGCTTGTTGCCGACTGCGGCCAACTGCAGGTCATTGCTACCAGCCTTCCCCCTGAGGAGATTGAGGGCATCCGCCGCATGTTCTGTGAGATGGATGACGACGGCAGCGGCACCATCAGCCTCGAGGAGCTGCGGGAGGGTAGGCATTTGGGGGGGGAGAGTGGAGCACGGAATGTAATGAGTGGTGCAGAGGGGAAACAAGCGGCAGCCTAGTGACCAGGGAAAGCCTGAACCCATGCAGGCTGGGATGGACCACACTACATTGCTCTGCAAACCTTCCTGCCAGTAAATGTGCAATTTTGTTTTGCCGCACCATTCCCATTCAAGGCCTCCGACGCAAGGGTGCACACATCGCCGAGACCGAGGTGCAGCGACTTATGGCCAGCGTTGACCTGGATGGCTCCAACACCCTGGACTTTGATGAGTTCCTCACAGGTGACAGCGGGCTGACAACCTGAGACCGGAAGGAGGCGGTGGGGCAGTTTGGCCTAAGGCTGGCTCCTTGTACGATTGGGGCAACTCTGATGTGTGTCTAGTCTGCTGTCCTGATCCTGACTCGCGTGTCTCAACCATGGCAACTGCACTTGCTGCACGCAGCCACTGTGTTTCTGGGCAAGCTGGAGCGGCGAGAGCTGCTGCTGACCGCCTTCCAGCAGTGCGCACTAGATTCATGGGTTCCTGCTTGAGATGCACGCAGCCAGGGGCCAGAAAGAGCACTCAGAAGTCCACTGACGACTGGAAGGAGGGCTCACTGTTGTCTAGTGCAAATACATGACGAACCTGGAGCACTTACTTGCGCACTCACCCTCCCCCCCCCCC
>NW_014012365.1:13548-15604 GCF_000611645.1 Monoraphidium neglectum
CCCCCAAAACGCACATGCGCGCGCACACACATTTTTTATGTGTATGTTTAATGTGTGTATGCTGATGTGCGCGTTTTTGCATCCACTACCCATTGCAGCTTTGACAAGGACGGCAGTGGCTATATCACGGAGCAGGAGCTGGTGGAGGCACTGCGGGAGCACCATATGCCAGAGCAGCAGCTGCAGGAGCTGCTGGCAGATGTGGACAGGGATGGGGACGACAAGATTGACTACGACGAGGTGAGGGGTGGGGTGCTGTGGCCGGGTGTTGCCAGCTTGACACCCGTTGAAGCTCCATGTGGTGGTGAGGATGCAGGACAATGTGCAAAATCTGCACAGCAAATCATGAGTATAAAAAATCATTGCTTACCCTGACGGTGTACTTGCAACCCATGAATGCTGCTAAAACATTTGAGCAGTTTTGCCGCATGCTGCTGCCGGAGATGGCGGGACCTGGCGAGCACCACGGTCGACAGTCGTTGCAGCAGCAGCGAGAGCATTCTGGAGCAGGCGGGAGTGAGTCTCCTCGCCACCTGGTGATGACGGCTAGGAGTGGAGGTTGGGCAGCCTCAGGTGCGGCGCACATGATGCTGCCTGAGCCGATTGAGGAGGAGTGACAGCCTGATGTGCTGCACGACGGGGACGTCTGCACCATCCGGGAGGAGAATGCTGCGCCATTCTTAAACCCTTGCTTGCATCATCATAAGGATGGCAGACGAGGCACTGCGGCGGCTGCTGGGGGATGGTTTGGACACTGCCACTTCCATATTCTTGTGATGACGGGTGATAGCACCCAACAACACGGAGGGGAGGGCTGGTCATTTGCTCGGCCGTCACAGGCACGTTTGTGTATGCATCTACGCAGTTGGAGCAATGCTGGATGTTCTGCCAGCTTGGATCTGCGCAATGTACGTATGTAAAATTTTACGGTGCACAATCCTTGCACTTCAAGTTCTCCCATGATTTGACAACACACCACACAGCCTTCTTTGCTGCTGCAACTCTGGAGCACATATGCTGCAAGTGACGCATGCTGCTAGCATTGTCCCGACCAACATGCCAATGAACGTTGCGGCACTTGATTGTCAGAGAGATGAGCTGACAGACTCGTCGTTTGCCATTGGCTGTGAGTGCTGCTACTACCATAGTCGTCACGGCAGGCAGGTGAGTTGACAGCACAAAGCAAGCGCCGCTTGCCAAGCGGTCTCACGGTCTCTTCCTGTATGCCAGAAAGCAAGGAATCCCTTGTGCAGTGTCAATGTACGTCCAATCCACGATGTGAGGTTGTTATCCCCTTGGCCCCAGCCTGCTGTGGATGCGCGTGCACAGCTCGATGTTGTTGCCAGTTGAGACTTTGGTTCGTCGGGCAGACGCTTGGGGCATGACTCACCGACTTTCCCCTAGGGGGGCTCTTCTGGCCTCCGGGAATCGATTCTCGCGGAATGCCCCGCGACCTGAGCCAAGCGATGCGGCATACGATTCTATGATTTTTAGGTACCTCGTAAAATCGCCAGAAAAATCCTGGGCCGAGCGCGGGGCCGCGCGGACGGTGCAGCCATGGCGACCCCGCGAAAACACGACTGTATGACCTCTGCGTCTGGTGCAACATATTTAACATGAATTCAAAATTCTTTAAGAAGATCGTGAAGGCGCTGCGCCGTCTCTGGCGTGGGCGGAGCTCAGCGCGGCCAGCAAGCCAGAGGAGTACTGCGCGCAGGACCAAGCCTGGGGGTTCAATGAAATAATTGATCGTATATATGCCCGATGCGACGCTGCCAGCGGCATGCGGCGAGGAATCAGGCCCGGGTGCACCAGGAATCAGGCCCGGGTGCGGGGTGCGCTGGGCAGTGCTGCCCGCTGCAGGGGTCGTCCAACTGTCATGTCGAAGCTCGCCGGACGACCTGAAATGATTATGCGGTCACCCTGCACCCTACTGCCACACACACATTAGCAGCCTGCACACAGTGGTGGTGACAAGCAAACGGCACGTTGAACTGGTTTTTCCCGGGCCCCCAGCGCACGGCTTGATTCAAGGCACGTTTGCCTGATAGATAAG
>NW_014012364.1:0-15383 GCF_000611645.1 Monoraphidium neglectum
GGCGTATGTTGAGGCGGAGCGGAGGGGCGCTGGCGGCGCTGGGGTTGCGGGCGGCGCCGGGGAGAGCCTAGAGGTGGCGATGGCGCGGATCAGGGCCGCCGTCGAGGCGCGGGCGCACGCTCAGGAGCAGCAACAGCTGATGCGGCAGCGGCTGCAGCAGCAGCAGAAGCAGCAGGCTGGGGTGCAGCAGGCGCAGCACGCGGTGCCTCCTGGGGGTCGCGTGTGTGTGGACTGCCAGCTGAACCCATCGGCAGCGGCGTGCGGCTTCGGGTGCTGCGGCCGGTGCTGCAGGGGGCCGTGCGCGCGTCACAACCGCTAGAGGCCTGGGCGGGGCCTTGTACCACAGCACAGGGCGGCGCCACGCTAATCCTGGGCCAGTCTGCTGCGCGATGGTAAGGGTAGATCCACCCTATCGCTTATTGGTCCAGCAGATTGGAGTTGAGTTGCGCCGAGGGTCCAGGCCAGCGGAGTGTTCTCCTTGAGCTGTCCCAACCGGCCTTGGTGTTGGCCGGGCTTGTCCTCCACACACACTTGTCTGCATGCTGGTCTCTAGTGACTGGCTGTATTGGTTTGTGATGGTATCGAGGCCTGTACAGTGAATTATTCATACGCTCCAGAGTGTGACACGGGGATGTGCCAGCATCATCGTGCAGTGCGCACAGCAATCGCTCCTGCCTGCTGCGGTCAGGGTTTGACGATACGCCGTTTGCCTGCAATCCACACACGCGCCACCCAACACGATCAATTGTAAACACACGCACCCTGCACGGCGCTTTGGCGGCATGGCGCTGGGCAGCACAGGCAGAAAGCTGTGCGCTCGAGTCGCCCACTCTGTCCCTGCAGCGGCCATTAGTGTTGGCTGATGGCCGCTTCGCCGCATGGGCGACTTGCGGCAAACGGGTGAAGCCGGTAAAATCGATTGGACGCATTGTCATGTTGGCTTCACCTTTGAACGGGCGCGGCAGCACAGTCTGCTTGCGCACTGCTGCGCACTGCTGCTGTGTGAAATCCATCAAGAGCACTCGTCACTGATGACCGGCGAGGTGCAACGGCTCTTGGGACAACGGCAGCGCGGGACCTGCCACTGAAATACAAGGTCAAATATTGTCAACCGTGATTCTCCGCGTTTGCCGTATAGTAACCCCGTAGGTCTGGACAAAGCGTCCCTGCATTACCTGGACACCTGGGGCGTCTTCGAGAGCATCGACATTCATTTGAAGAACTTAAAGCGCCGCTCAACCTCCCACCCTCGTTGGGCTGAGGATGTGGCGGCGATGGAGCTCGCCGCCACGTCCGCACGCGCTGCTTGCTGCAGTGGCCGCCCTGGTGGTGGTGAAAGCAGCAGCAGCACTGCCCCCGGGTGTCGCAGAGGGCGCCCCTGCCAGCACAGCTGCCGCCGGCACCGCACCTCCCGTCTTTCCACTGCGCGGAGCGGGTGCGGCAAATTCCACCGCGGCGGCACCCGGTGAGAACGCCACGGACCTGCAGGCGCTGGCCGACAAGTGGCGCCTCACGCCGGCCCAGGCGGCGGCAATCGGCCGGCCAAGCATGGCGGGCAGGTGAGCTGTGCGGGAGCGCAGAGGGGATCTCTGCGGCACTGGGCGGCGCCAAGCTCGCAACGCGGCATTGCGCGGGCTGCTCGCGAGGCGGTCTGCTCGCGAGGCGGTATCGTCACCAGCCTGCCGCGCAGCATGCGGCTCGGCCCTGCATGCCGACTGCGCGCCAGCCGGTGCATGTAACGACAGGCGCATGCTCCAGATTTGCCTGTTAGGTGCAGGGTGCTATGACAAGCGGCAGTGCGGCTTTGACGGCGCGCCCCCCTCCGGTGCGCCGGCGCTGCAGGATTCGCGTGTGCGCGTCCCCTTACACCCCGTACTGCTTCTGCAAACCGGACCAGCCACAAGACAGCTACTCTGGCTACTTGGTACGCAGCTGTGATGGTGGCGACGGCTGTTGATGCCATTGGGTGTTTGCAGGTCGTGCTGGTCTTGTGTGGTGCGTGGCTACCGCCAAGCCGATGCTGCTGCTGCCCTTGTGACCGCTGCTGCTGCTCCTGCTGCTGCTGTTGCTGCTGCTGCTGCTGCTGCTGCTGCTGCTGCTGCCGCTGCTGCTGCTGCTGCTGCTGCTGCTGCTGCTGCCGTTGCTGCTGCTGCTGCTGCTGCTGCTGCCGTTGCAGGTGCTATGAGGCCTATCATGATGTTCTCACATGTCGCTTCTGACACGCGCATGCACACCCGCGCCCGCACCCACTGCAACGCTCACGCCGCCGCCGCTACCACCCAGGTGGAGATGTTCCGCGCCATTGCTCAGCGCGTGGATTGGCTCAGCGACTTTGACTCGTGGTTCCTTGACTGCATCCTGTGGACGCCGCTGATGCAGGACCTTGTCAGCCCAAACGGCACCTGCATGCTCGCGCCGGCCGGCATCCCTCCAAGCAACCAGCTGTTTGCATCGGGCGCGTCGGTCTCGTGGATTACAGACAAAGAGGGTGAGGATCCCCGGGATTCGCAGGAGTGTGACCGTGAAATTGATAAAGTTGGGGGCTGGGGCGCCCCACGCAGCACCATGTTCATCCCCTGGAGCGGGCAGCCCACTTGTGCCGCGCCTCCTATAAGGTAAGGCCAGGTCTTGCCCCATCATATCAAGCCTGCGGCCCCTCGGCCAAATCCCGCAGGGCTCAAGATTCTGACGGTCCCCAGAAACCGCCAAGCCAACCTCTGGGCGCCCCTCACGGTCTTCTCTGGGCCCCTGTGGCTGCTCATCTTCTGCACCAGCTTGCTCGTGGGCTTCGTCCTGTGGCTGTTTGACCAGCGGGCTCGCACCCTGCTCAAGCCGCCCCCCAAGGCGCGTAGACCGAAGACGGCTGCCGGCCGGCACGGCCGTCTCGGCCTCGCTGGCCTCTTCCGCGGCCGCCAACACGCACGATCGAAGGGCGAGACGCCGCTAGGCTGGCAAGACGCGCCGGCCACTCGAATCGTCAATGGTGGTGTGGTAAAGGAGGCGCTAGTGACCAAGGAGGACCGTGCCGGGCAGCAGGAGCAGAATGGCTTCATCGATGCCACAGGTGCAGCGGCGCCTGCTCTAGCAGCAGTCGACGGCCACGCGGCGGCCGAGGAGGGCGCCCGGCGCAGTGCGAGCTGCCTGGGCTGGCTGGGCGTGCGTGAGGGCGAGGAGAAGGCGGCTGTGAATAACCTGAGTAAGTGGCCACATACTCATGGCATGGAGGTGCCACTGGCTGGTGTGCGTGCGTCGCTGAACGGCACAGGGAGCGGGGTCACGTCTTCAGTGGCGCACTTTGAGTCACTGGTGCAAACCTGTGATTCGCTGAGCGGGGAACTCGGTTGTTTTTGTCCGACGCTGTCATGATCCACCACCCTGGGTGCGCTTTCACAGCAAAGCTGCCTTCTGGCCCCGCCTCTCAGCATCTCAACCAATTTGCTGGTCAAACGCCCCTCAGAGTCAAACCTCACGCAGTCCCTGCTGCGGCTCTCAGACATCGGGGATGCCCCGGTGGGTGCAGAGTTAGGCACGCCCTGCTGCGGCCTGCGCCGCGTACTTGTGTGCCGCTCCGCCAGCCCCGCAGGCCTGCCTGCTTGACGACACTTTCCAACGTCCTCGCACAAGCGCTCGACATGCTGGGCCGAGCCCCCTGCTCGCCAACGTCCATCTCACAACTGCCTGGCACCCTGAATGTGCCGGCAGTCGCCCAAGCACCGACGACAGCCGAGCTCCCCCATCAAACCCTTGTGCTGCAGTCGGCAGAGTCGCTGCCGTCCAGGGTGGTGCTGTGGGCGTACGGCCTCCTGCTGCTCATTCTCATCGCCATCTACACCGGTAGGCCCCTCCAACCGCTCAACTCGACAATGGCCTTTAATGAGGCTGCGCCCCTGAATCAAGTTGTCATCTCGTTGATGAACCAGGGTTCAATGCTGATTTGGTGACCATGATTCCCCTTCCCCTGTATCAGATCTTGTGTGCTTGGTATGCATCGTGCGGCTGCTGGCTCCCTAGATTTTGTCCCAGGACCCACAAGTGTCCTCTCCCCTCCCATCCCCTTCCTCCCGTCCCCCCACCCCCCACGCCTCAGCCAACTCCGCGGCGCTGCTGACAGCGCGCATCAACTCTGACATCAGGGGGCTGCCCGACCTCAAGGGGAAGGCCGTGGGCGTGTGGGACGAGTCCATACCCAGGGTCAGCGCCCTCGGGGTGGCCGCCATCCCCCTGCCCTGGTGCGCGGCGCGCGGAGGGCCGCAGAGGGGGGCCCCCGCCTTGCAGGTGCACCCAACTCGCGGCAAGCAGCCATTCTTGCGAGTTCCAGCACTGTAAGCTGCAGCGGCAAAGGTCGTGCATGTATTACCAAGCAGGTTGGCCTGTGCGCTTCAAAGGTATCCAGCCCCGAACCTCGCTCCTTTGAAACCCAACAGGGAGAACGACAAGGACGAGGAGCAGATGCTGGACATGCTGCGCAGCGGCCAGCTGCAGGCGCTCATCACCACCGCCAGCTTTGCAAACTGGGTGGCCTCCACCCAGTGCGAGTTTGAGACGGTGGGGGACCAATTTGCAATGACGGACTACGGCATCGGGTACGCCAGCAAACTCAGCCCAGTGCTTCGGCAAAGCCTGGACAGGTGCGGCATGGTTGATGTGAAATGCATGGCCGCCGGATGGCTCGCTGCTGGGGTGTGGGTGAAACGTACCGCCGTTGTGGCACGGGGACAACGCTCAAGCCGCCTCACAACCATGACCCAATCTCTTTCAGCCTTGAGGGCTGGGGCAGCGCAGCGACGGTGACATGGATGCCTGCGGTGTGCCGTTAGCGCTCCGCGCTGCGCCGCCGCGCTCCCACAACTATCAGGCGCATTGCAGCCATCATAGACGAGGGTATCATTGAAGGCATATATGACGTGACCGTCAAAAAGCAGGTGGGGTCTCGTCTAGGGGATGCATGTGGCGGCCAGGTGATGCCAACCAGGCGGCCAGCAACAGCAGCTCGCACTGGCTGGCTTGTGGAAGCTGCTTTGCCGCCAGGCGGTGCGAGCCACGCTGGGCCGTGCTTCCTGCACCAGCACCCTGGAGTCACTCGCGCATGGGCTTGCCGCAGGTCCGGTCACGGCTCTGGCGGGAGCTGCATGCAGTACCGCACTCATGAAGCACTTTCTGAGCAGTAGGCATTTTCCCCCACAATTCTCATTCAAACCTCCGCTGACCCTGCGTAAACCTCCGCAGGGCGGCGGCTGCGGCGACGCGCAGTCCGGGGGATCATCGCTAACGCAAGTCACGCCAGAGCAGGTGGGCGGCGCGGCTGGCCTGTTGACGTCAGCTGTTGCCGGCAAGCTCGTGTGCCGTGCTGAGCGCCGGCCCGGTTAGCCATCTTTTTAGACTGCTCAAAGTTTTGCCGCGGACCTGCTGCTCTTCAGTCGCCCCAGAGACGCATTGCCCCAGAGACGCAAGCCACACATTTTCCACCACAGGTAGCCGGCCTGTGGGTGCTGCTGGGGTTGGCCATGGCGGCAGGCGCGTTCCTGCTGGCCGTCTTCGCAGTGCACCGCCACGCCAAGTACGTGCACAAGCATGCCACGCAGTTGGTGGGGCGAACATGGGCGAGGGCATCCCAGGCTGGCGAGCCCGGCGCAGGGCAGCATCGTCAGGATGCCTCCCAGGTTTGACCGACAGGGTAGCAGCGCACACCTCTGGTCCGTTGGTCGGCCGCGTAGTCTGTCATGCATCCAGAACGGACGATCACGGTGTGGTTTCTCTCGGCTGGTGCCT
Organism: Monoraphidium neglectum; assembly: GCF_000611645.1. Taxonomy (NCBI): domain Eukaryota; kingdom Viridiplantae; phylum Chlorophyta; class Chlorophyceae; order Sphaeropleales; family Selenastraceae; genus Monoraphidium; species Monoraphidium neglectum. Next base: position 5,770 of record NW_014012364.1, read on the forward strand.
GCTCCACGCAATCAAGATAGCGCAATTTCAGGGGCCTCGTTCTTACCAAGTTGTGTCAAGATTCCCTCCAAGTCAGTCACATAATCAGTCCTCCACTGGTTGACACAATTTTTTGATTGTTTGCTGCCAGTCTTGTTGCAAGCCTGGCCGTTGCACGACACAACGCTGCATGTCAGTGGATTGAGCACTGCAACTTTGCCGGCACGCACGGCGACTGCAAACACAGCTGATTGCTGCGTTTCCGCACTCAACTGCACGCCCTGGCTTGTTCTTTGAATTTGTTGGTAGGCAGTACGCTTCTCAGGAGCTTTCCGCGGGTCAAGGCAGTAGTGCATAGCTTTTGGCATGCAGCAGGTTGGCTCTGCCAAGAACGACTCACACAGCGCAATCTTGCCAATTACTTCACTCCATATGATTTGCCCTGGGAAATCGATAGGAAACGTTTACGAGCCTCCATCGCCCATCGTGATTTGTGGTGACGATCTTGCCAGGTAATGGAGTCTTTGGCTGAGTTTGAGCAGGAGTCCTGGAGGAGGCGTGCTGCCAAGCAAAGCAGGGCAACAGTCAAGGTGGGCGTCCGCGGCTGCCAGCCCTCTACCGCTACAATCTGTCACAATTTCGGCGGTTGTTGCACAACAACAGCATGCGCATTGTCACCACCTGCCCCGGAGGTGCCTCCTGCTGCCACCCACCTTCATGCAGAGGCACTGCAGCTGCACGTGCCCACTTGGGTTACGCTGATTCACAGCACTCCACTGGCAAGAAGCTAGCTGTGCAGGTTTTTGAAAAAGTTGAATGTTCTGTCTGAATAGCATCACAGCATCGACGAAGACCCATTGCTCTTGATGGCGATACATCCTATGGCTTCGTTGGCGGGAGGGCCGCGTGCCCACAAGCTAGGGGAGTTGAGGCTCAAAATATGACTTTTGCGTAGTTTCAAAGCTTCAGCGAACCTCAGATAAGACATACACTCGCAGGTGCGCAGGAATCGTTGCAGCAAGTGCCACGGGCGTGTCACTCGCAAACAGCAGCATTAGCTTGAGTGCAAAGAGACCCAAACGACTGTATTTTGTGGCTGATTGGGGGCTGCGGTGCGTTTCTCACCTCGTTCCACATCTCCATGTGCGGTACTGGACACTTATGCGACAGATGCGAAATCAGAAGCAAGAGGAATGACAATCAAGGTTGTACCGGCATCACCCTTTAGCTCAGCCTCGGCTGTGGCGGCAGCGGCGGCAGCGGTGGGTTTGTCACCCACGCCGCCGCCGCTGCATGCCGTGGCACCTCTTGCGGCGGCGCTCTCGCGGGACATGTACCCCAAAAACGTTTGCGACCCAGCCGCATCTGCACCCGTCTATCAGCACGCCTTCATGCACAAGTGGGGCGCCGCCGTCCAAGGCGCCACATTCATCGACACAGCGCGCCTGCACGCGGCAGTCCTGGTCATGTGCGACGGCTGTGTAGTGGTTGTGTTCAGAGGGACGGATGGCTCGCTTCAGCGGCTTCTGAACCGGTGCTGCTGGCTCTGGCCCGTGCGCCTGCCTGCACCCTTGCCATGCGGTCGCGGTGGCGAGCAGGTGCAGCGGGCGGATATGGAGGAGGACGACCACCAGCAGCAGCAGCAGCACCAGCAGCAGCAGCAGCAGCAGCAGCAGCCGCAACAGGAGGGGGACGTTTGGGTGCGCGTCCACGCAGCATGGTGGGACTCGCTGCAGGGGGCCATCCCCAAGCTGCGCGCCCGCATACGTGAGGCCCTTGGTGCGGCAATCACCCGCGGCCGCACACAAGCGTCGCCGTGGCTGTACTTTGCAGGTCACTCCCTCGGCGGCGCCTTTGCACAGCTGGCAGCCGTGCAGCTACAGCGGGAGATGCAGGTGCCTGTGGCTGGCGTCTTTGCCCTCGGGGCGCCGAAAATCGGCGATGCGTCATGGGTGGAGCACTATGCTTCAGCCCTCGGGCAGGTGACGCGTGTATTTGAAAACGAGGGCGACGGCGTGCCGCGGCAGCCGCCCAGCGTGCCGGCGGTCCTGCCTTACAGATCCCTGCCCAGCAGCTGCGTCGTGGGGGTGTGCAGCCCGTGGGGCGGGGAGGCCGCCGCCTCCAGTGTCGGCGGCAGCGAGGTCCTAACGGGCAGCTGGCTGGCGGGCAGGTGGAGGAGCAGCAGCAGCGGCAGCGGCAGCAGCAGTGGCGACGCGGGCAGCTGCAGCGACGCGGGCAGCGGCGGCACCCTCAGCAGCCATCTAGAAAGCTCGGGCGCCAGCACGGCGTCCAGCAGCTGTGGCGAAGCCTTTGGCGCCGGTGAAAGCGGCAGCATGGATGCAGGTGGCAGGGGCGGTTGGTGTGCGAGCAGCAGCTACAGTGGCGGGGGCTGGGCTGACGAGAGGAACGCCAACCAGCCTTCCAGCGGCAGCCGCGCAAAGGAAAGCAGCGATGCAGGCACGGGGGAAGGTTGGGGTGCAGACAACACGGATGCTTGGCTGCACCCTGCCGGCAGCGCTCAACACAACGGTTCCTGGCTTGAGGCAGCAGGGGACAGCGTGCCATATCCACCCCCAAGCGGCAAGCGCGAGCGGCACAGCGCACACGAGTACGTCGTGGCTGTTGAGGCCTGGATAGAGTCAGAGGGGTCTGCGGGCTGCAGTGTTATCTAGACAGGACGTGTGTCTTTTCTTGAGGAGTTTTACCTACCACAATCGAGAGTGCCAGTGGGGTTAACCAAGAATTATGATCAGCAGCTTGGTCGTGCGCAGCGAGAAGCTGCCCTTGCTTTGTCCACCACCACCATTTCGAGGCTGATGAAAACTAGACAACCCTTCAATTGTACCTGTCATTCTGTAACAACCTGCGAATCCCACCCCTGATGCCACGAGGTTGTCAAAACATGAAAAGAACAAGCCTGCAAAGCTCCCAACAAACGCCTCACTTTTGACAAACCGGCACAAACTGCACTCACGATGCACTGCCGCTGCGTGAACAGTGTGTTGCTGGTCAAAGCCATGCAGAGCTGCAAGTACCGGTGGAGTCTGCATTGACGAAAAGATGTGCAGATGCCGTGACTGTATCACAAAAGCCGCCCAAATCAAAGTTCACCCAGATCTCTCAGCGACGATGCGCAGCGGAGCTCAAGTGTGTGCGCGCGCACGCACACGCACACGCGCACGCACACGCACACGCACACGCACACACACACACACACACACACACACACACACACACACACACACACACACACACACACGTCATGAAAAAAAGCAATGTGAGTCCGACTGCAGTCCCTTGCCCCCACTTGCCTCGTCAAGCACACGCAGATGCATCAGGCGCTGTGACCGACTCGGGCCACCCGCTCACTGGGCCACTCTCTCAGGCCGCAAAGTGCACGGGCTGCCCGCAGAGCCTTGGTCCCGTCTCTCACATCTCATTTTAAGTCTTCTACTGCCCCGTAAGCATTTGTTGAGCCACATTCGCACGCACAGCCATGCACACCAGCACATGACGCATTCGCACGAGCGCAATGCATGCAGCTCTCTCCAAGTGAATATTTGCTTGAGCTTGTCGTTGTTGTCAGGATTTATGTCGGAGGCTGAGGTATCTGAAGGCATATGGGGACGGTAGCTCAGCGCCATCGGATTGTTGGCATTTCTCCCCCTGTGAGACATGGGTTTTTTTCCACCTCACCATTGCCAGTGATGTCATGCGCTCGGCAGCTGCATTATTGCATCGGAATGCTGCTGCAACTACAGGAACTTGAAGAAAGCGCCCAGAAAACATCCATCTGACAAGGCATAAGAGGCACTTGTCCACTTGTGCAAGGTCCATGTGATCGGCACACGTCAGCGTCAGTCACCCTGGTGTGAGCCACGTGCAGCCGCCCGCAAACTCTGTTATGAGGCTTTGTAAGATCTTCACCTTCTATCAAATTTGCTGCCTCGTTCATCCCATCCTGGGGTTAACGTTATCGTCGTCAAGCTGAAGAGCGCTTTTTTCGCGCCCTTGGGGGCGGTTGACAACTCTCGCATACTTCATGCAATTCACCGGCGAATAGTCATTTTTTGTGCAGCTCGTCCCTGGACCTCTCTGTGTGCCACGGGAGCGGGCACCTGGCCCTTTCCGCCGAGGGGTCCGCCCTGGCATGCTCCTGTGACAGTGGACGAGGCCTTCCGTGAAGCTCTATCACACAATAACTGAAACATCGACCCCTAATTCTGGCCCGTTGACGCCCCGCACGGGCGTTTGCCCACCACGCTGGAGCAGCTATGCTGCAAGGCTTGAGACGGACGTTCTCGCGGCGAACGGCTACGGGAAGAGCGTTAACGGTAGAGTCAAGCCACCGTAGCACGACCAGCAGCGAAGGCTCGGGCACCGCACTATTTGCGCTTGAGGAGGCGGCAGAAGGCGCCGCTGTGACGCAGCGTGTCGATGCGACAATCCATGCGCGCGGCGCGGCCGTTGTACTGACAACGGGCGACGACGAAGGCAGCGGGCATGGGCGCCGTGCGGCGGCGGCGCTGCGGCGTTTCACAGCGTCGGCGGCGGCGCCGGACCCACGGGCCACCACAGCCTATCAGGTGTCTGTGCTGCTCTCCCTCTCGACCTATTTCGAGCACAAGCTGCAGAGCGACGCCTCCAGCGCCATGGCCGCCCTCGTGAGCGCCCGGAGCAGGCCCCGGCCGAGCGGCGGCGGCAGCGGCGCCGGCGGCAGCGGCCCGCCGCCCCTGGCCGACCCGGCCGGCGGCGCGCCGAGCACGTCCGCCGCGTCCCGCAGTGCCGACGTTGCGCGCGTCGCGCTCGCGCTGTCGCGCCGTGGCTACACGGTGATTGTGCGTCGTGTGCTGCACTCCAAGACCTACTGGACCAAGTCCTTTGACAATGCCTTCATCGTGGCGCTGGACACCAGCAGCGAAATGGGGGTGGAGTACATAGTGGACCCACATTTCAGAGACCTCTTCCGCACTGCCGCCATGAGCCCGCAGTACAGGTACACACGCCGCCGCCGCCGCCCAGCGCCCCGCGTGCCTGCAGTTTGTGCGTTTGCGGCCGAGTCGCAAACGTGCTGCTGGGGGCTGGCCTCGCCGTCGCAGCAGCGGGATCGTCTCGCTCCCGCCACCCCGTGCAGCTGCGCCCCGACGCCCCCCTCCTCCCCACGCCCGCGCCCTCCTCTTCTCGCCCCCCAGCGCCGTCTGGGAGGCGCTGCCGCCCGTGTTTGTCGGCATGCCCTGCCAGATGCAGCCCGTGGTGCAGCTGCTTTGCGAGGAGGTGGAGACCGCCTTCCTTGAGGCAGGCCGCCCCTGCCCGCCATGGAGGGGCTGGGCTGCGACCATCAACCGGTGGATGTCTGACCAATTCGTGGACATCCAGGTGCCGCCCCAGGGGGCGCCCGAGGCGGAGGTCGCGTCGTTCGTGGCGCGCTGCAGCAGCCCGGCCGGGGGCGCCGCGCCGGCGCCGGAGTCGTCGCCAGCCTCGTCGGCCGCCCCGGCGTCAGCGGCCGGCCTTTCGGCTGCGTACGGGCGGGGGCCGGGCAGCGCGAGCGGCGTGGACGGCGCGGCGGCGCTGCGCAGCAGCGGCGGTGGCGGCGGCCGTGTTGTGCAAGGGCTGGCGGCGAGCAGGCCGTCCGACGGTGTGGCCAGCAGCTTCGCAAGCAGCTGCGGCGTCGCGGCCAGGCGCCAGGTGCAGCAGCCGTTGCGGGCCCAAGTGGGGTTCGACGCGCTGCCGCCGCTGGGGCAGGCGCTGCTGCCGATCGCGGCCCAGGCGCCGCCGCGGCTCGGCGCGGGCGGGACGGTGTTGCCCGCACAGCGCGCCGCAGCCGCTCAGGGCTGCGCGGCGGCCCCTTCCGAGACACAGCAAGACTCTGTGAGCACCGGCGCGGCCGCCGCAGCAGCAGCAGCGGCTCTCAGACGCTTTGCCGGCGGCGGCCCCAGCTACCCGTGCGAGCCTAAAGCGGCGCACGAGCAGAGCCGCTGCGCGAGCGGCGCCGACGCCGCCATTGGCGGCAGCAGCGACGACGACGATGCGTCGATCGTCTACGCGTCGGGCAGCGCGGGTGGGAGCAGCAGTCCGTTGCGGTTGGATGGCGCGTCGCCCGGGCCGGGCAGCCCCGGGGCGGCCAGCGGGGTGAGCACGCTTTTTGATGAGGACGATGAGGATGATGAGGAGGCGGGCGGCGTTGTGCCTAGGCGGCCAGGCGCGTCGGCGTCATGGGCAGAGGGCCGCCGCGCCGCCGCCTGGGGCAGCGGCGGCTGCGGGCCGGCGGCGGGGGCCGTGGCGGCCCCGCGCGGCCGTGCGCCGGGGCAAAGCGCGCCGCCGCGGCAGGGGCTGCTGGCGGCGCACCTCCAGCAGGCACAGGCGAACCGCGCGCTGCTGTTCGGCATGCATGCCCCCGTGCCCCGCTGCTTGTAAGGCGCTGCCTGTGGGCGCCACCATGTGCCCTACCCCTACCCACGCTGCCAGCCCTCGCTGGCTAGCACCCAGCAGCGGCCGATTTTGAGCCGCGCCCGGCGCCTTGTTTGCTGCCGATCCACTGCTGTCTCCTCCTTCTTTGCGTGCGCCGCTGGCATCCAAGCACGTGCCGCCGGCCTGCGCCGGCTTCGTCCCTTGCTGCTGCTGTCGCTGGCGTCAACTCGCCAGAGCGCGCGGGGCCGCCCCGGCCGGTCGCCACAAACTGCCCCTGACTTGTGCTTTTTTTGTTCGCAACAGTGCCGGCACCTGCGCTCCGCGTCTCGACTGTGCTCACCGTCGAACTGCGTATTGAATGAGCAGCATGATGCTACCCTACCCCACCACCTCATTCTCACAGCTCCTGTGGCAGCCACGTGCATGCGAGTGGCTCCCCCGCCGGCCGCACTCAAAAGGGCGTGCCCGTTTCGGCAGCTGCCTCCCGCGCTTGCGCGCTGTGAGCCTTCCCCTGTGCCTGGTGCCGCCCAGCAGGCGGTTTGTCGATCCTCTCAGCTGCAGCGCTCCCCGGCCTCCTCAGCCCCAGCACGGCACGCGCCCAGCGCCGCACAGTCCCACAATGTTGGCCGTGGCAAGGGCTGACTCGCAGCATCAATGCTCGCCTTTGTTTGATTTCAGTCGGTCGCACGTCCGATTCGCTTACACACGTGCGCTGCACGCTCCCGGGCGCTTCTGCGCCACAGTCCCTGGGCGCGGGCGGGGAGCAGCGGCGTGCTTTTGGGCTGCGGTGCAGTCCGCGCCCTTGCCGGCTGATTTTTGATTGCAGACGCCGCTCTGCGAATGTCGAAGATTGCGGGGGCTTGTCAGCGCCAGATCAGGAATGAGGCCGCTGACCAAGTGCTTCATATCAAGCAGGCACAGCGCAAGAAATGCACTTGTGATAGATACAGGTCACCATCATGCATCGGTCCACTTGCCGTTACCATTCCTGGCGCGCCGGCACCGGCGGCCGCAGCCCGCCCCCCTGCCTTTGCGCGCACGGTTTTTCTTAAACCGTTATGAATAGAACTTGTTCGGCAGGCGCGCCCTTTCACCTTGCCCGCGTGTGGAGATGTGCGCGGTTGCTCGCGCACGCCTGCTCACAAGCATGCGCAGATGTGGCGCCAAAGCCGCCGACGGCCAGCATGCAGCCACTCGTATAGCTGTGTCCAGGTGCCCGGCCTGCTGTGCTGGCATTCGCGTGCACCTGCTTTGGAGTGCTCGCGACGGTGATAGCACTTGGAGCGAACACACAATTCCACCATAGCGCCAGCGACGCTGCAGCCGGCCTGATGCAGGGTGGCTGTAGGAGTAACAAGCGTACATGATGCAGCTGCTTTGCGGGCTGGGATTGCACACGCATCTGGCAGCTCACCTGGTGATAAGGATTCCAGCCAAGCAATGGGGCAGGGCTGAGGCCTTGTCGGCAGCATAATGTGCGCAAGCTGTGTTGGTTTAATGATACCCTTGTCGTATACATGGTGCGCCCCAACATGGTGAGCAGCACTTGTGTTCAACTGGATGCAGCCAGCCCTCTTGCAGGGGCAGGTCCAGGAGCAACGAGGTGATGCTCCATGCGACATGGGACGGCGCCGGTAGCACGGCTGCCCCAAGGCTTTTACAGCAACAGTGTTTGGGTGTCCGCAGGGGCACCCAGCAAGTTTTGAATGGCATCGCAAGATGCGCCCAGTGATAGCCTTGGGCTCGCTTGGTGTCCCTGGGGTGACACCTAGGTTGCGCGTAGCAAAAGCGGCCCTCTCAAAGGGGCACTACGGGCCATGCGCACCCCAATCATAGCAGCACTAGCAGCAACTCAGCGTTTTGCGTATGCAGGTCGACCTGCAGCAAGGGCTGCTTGGCTAGCCCTGGCTAAGCCCAAACGTAGGTGAGCATTGCACATGGGCTCGAGATGGCATCTTGGACATGTGGGGGCGGCCAGGGCTGTGATGCATTGGGAAGTCCAGCACTGCAGCGCCTGTCATATGGTCTGTGCCCGATTGAATGGACCCATGTTTCACTGATAAAATGAACACCAGCGACCCCCTGGCGCACCGCAAAGTGCATGTGTCCCCTGAGCAGCCAACCTGCGGCATACGCGCGTAGGACAATCCATAGCTATAACCGTGTGCTCTAGGACTCTCAACGACATCAGATCGGGGCGCCGGAGCCGCACGCCAATAAAGGTCCTTGGCGCTCCCGGCAGTCGCCCAAAAGGTTATTTCCTGTGGCAAACAAGCAACTAGCGTATCGAGCACCGGCTGCCCGCCTGGCTCGGAGCGAGGCGACCGGCCCCCATGTGCGCCGACGAGGCGCAGCACGTGATCGACATGGGGTGCAGCTGAGCGGCCCTCCGGGTGCGTGGGACTTCAGATGGCGGCCCCTGGGGAGGTATCCATCTCAACGCACACGCAATGGCCCCAGCGCAGCGGCGGCGACAACGAGGACTCAGCGACGGCCGCTGCCGGCCGCGGCGGCAGCCGCCCAGGCCCCTCAGCCGCGCCGCCCGCCGTCAAGTGGCACAGCGCGCCCGAGGGCGCGACCTACGCGCTCCCCGTCGACTCTGAGCGCAAGGCGACGCGCCTCAAGCTGCTGTCGGCCGCGCGGCCCCACATGCGCGCGTTCCACGTCTCCACGGTCGCCTTCTTCCTCTGCTTCTTTTCAACGTTTGCGGCGGCGGCGCTGCTGCCAATCCTGCGCGACCAGCTCAACCTGACGCAGACTGACGTAGGCAACGCCGGCATCGCGTCAGTGTGCGGCGCGATCGGGTCGCGGATCCTCATAGGGTCGCTGACGGACGCGTTTGGCCCGAGGGCGAGCGCCGCGGCGCTGCTCATGCTGACAGCGCCGGCGGTGTTTGGGCTGGCCTTGGTCACCAACGCGGCAGGTGCGGTGCCATGCCGCGCCGCATGGCACGCACATGCGCGTGCATGCAGCTGCGTGCAGCCGCGTGCGCGTGCCTGCATGCATGCGCCTTCAACTGCATCCGCACGCGCTTGTGAGAGCGCACGGCTGCAGGGCCAGCATGCGCATGCGCGCGGCGCGATTGCGCGTTTGCCAGCGGCCGCTTGGCACAGCCGCCAGCCCAGCCTGGCGCCTGCAGCCAATGTCAACGCAGCTCCCCCCCTCGAACCCTCTCCCACACCTCCCCCTCTTGCCTCACTAGGCCCGTTTGCGCCCCAACCCCCCCC
>NW_014012363.1:0-1191 GCF_000611645.1 Monoraphidium neglectum
CTCGGACCAATACCACCCCCCCCCCAAAACACACAACACACACATACACACACACACACGCACACGCGCGCGCGCGCGCCCCCGCGCAGGCGGTACAACAACGTGATGATGGACGAGGAGCGGAAGCAGCAGGTGGAGATGTTCCTCGGCGCCAAGGGCAGGGCCTATTTCCCGACCCTTCACCTGCCATACAGGTGCGCCCGCGCCGCACCAGGGTTGCACCTGGGTGCCCCACGCGGGGGCAGGGCCCCGCCGGGGCACGCCGCAGGGGCCCGCGCCCGTCGGGACCGGACGCGCCGGCTGGAGGGCAGCCGTGCAGCAACGGCGGGACCGCGAGCCGGGCGGCCCCGTGCGGCTGCTCCCGAGCGTCGCGGGGCATCTGACATCCGCAATACCAACTCCAATCGGTTCATTTGTTTCACAATCATGTGAATTTATTGACACAATCATCTGATTTCATTCAATTTCCGATGGCAGGGACGAGGGCGCCGTGATGGGGGACTATCCCGAGAGCGACCCCGGGGACGACAAGGACACCCTCGGCTTCCTGCCCTGGCCCCAGGGGGGCGGCGGCGGCGGAAGCAGCGGCAGCGCGGCGCCCGAGCGCAAGGAGCGGGTCAGCCAGGTGCGCCCCGCATCCCCCCCCCTTGCGCGGCCCCCGCTCGGCGCGCGTGTGCCTCCGCGCGGCCGGTGACGGGCCTGCCGCGCCACAGCCGTTCGAGCCGACGATCTGGGAGCTTGTTGGCAGGGGCCCGGCCAATCAGAAAAACCAAAGTCTCCTCTTTCATGACGCTGAGGTGTCACGTGCCTGTGTACTTGCAAGCCGTGGATCCCACTTTCTGCAAGATGCTCTTCCCTCCCTTGTCTGACTTGGTCCCCCACTCGTCCAACCCATCCCGTGTCTGACTGTGTCTCCCCAATCCTCCAACCCGCCGACATGTGCAACCGCCAGTCCCAGCTGGCGGCGGACGAGGCCGCAGTGGAGCGCTACGGCGGCCACACGCGCAGCTTCAGCTCGGAGAAGATCATGCAGGAATTCCAGCAGGCACAGCAGCGCGCGGCGGGCAGCGGCGGCGGCGGCGGCGGCGGGTTTGGGAGCGGCCTGGGGCCGGCGGGGCAGGCGGTGCCGCTTGCGCACCTGGGGGGCAGCAGGGCGGGCGGGGAGTTGGGGCTGCTGTCACCGGGGAAGGG
>NW_014012363.1:1753-15963 GCF_000611645.1 Monoraphidium neglectum
GCTGCCGCTTGTGGGGCGCGCGGGCGGCGGCGGGGGCTCGCCTGGCCCGACGCGGCCGGGGGCGGCGGCAGGGCGTGAGGCGCTCTCGGTGGAGGACGACGGGCGGAGATCGGCCCCTCTGAGCCCGGGGGGCGCGGCTTTGGCCAAGGTGTTTGGCGATCCTCTAGGGCTGCTGTGATCACAAAGTGCCACTCAGGGGTGGCGCGGCGCCCTTTACACCAAACTCTGAATCACCTGTGGCGCGGGCTTGTCGCAGGCTTATTCAGCCTGCCCCTTTGTGCATTCGCAGGGGCCGCTTGATTGCAGCTGCGCCGGTTGCCTCAGATGATCATGGCGGGCAGCTGCGCAACAGTGTGGGCCCTGTCGTGTAACAAGCGACGGTTTCCCGCCGCGACGGGGCGCTTGTTGGTCGGCGCGGGCGGGCCGACGCCTGCCCAAGGGCCAATTGCAGGGGTTTTGACGCTCATTGACAGCACAGGGGTCCACGCCTTCGGCAGGACGCAACAGGTCTAATGCCTGGCACACTGAGTTCGGGTGGGGTGTCTGGAACGGGAAGGGGAGATTGTGCCTGTACTCGTGGTTCTCCTGTGGGTGCACCAAGGCAGCAGGAGCGGCTGCAGCAGCAGAGGCTGGGACAGGTGGTGTGTGTGTGTGGGGGGGGGGGAGCAGGCGAACTGGCTGCCCGTGCCACCCCTGCCCCCCCTGCCCGTTGCACCTGTTGCGATGGACGTGTCGCTGTCTGCGGTGGACGGCCACAGCCCCCCGCCATGCGTTCCCTGAACTGCCAGTGTGGTCAACTGATGCAGGACTCACGAACAACCACAACAACAACCGAAAATCAACAACACCAGCAGCACCAGCACCATGTCAAAACACACAGGCCCGGAAAGCTCTTGCTGTGCCTCTCCTGCCAATCCAGGATTCATGCGCCAGATACTTTGGGTTGGGCGGCGCGACACGGGTCCTGAAGGAGTGACCATGAAAAATCCATTTCATCCAATGTGTTCTGCCGGTACCTCACTGCACGTTCTGCGTGGCCCTTCCACCTCGAGCAGAGGCAGCTTCCGACGCACGTTCAGTGCCAGCCTCCGTACTTGAAGAGGGGGCCCCTCGCTTGCCTCAGTCGTGTTTTCGTGTGGTATACCACATGATGGCTCCTGCTCTACTATCTGCTCGCAGCAGCCTACCTTGACGCTTTGCTTGGTGTTGGCCAAGCCAGCTCGGTTTGCCGCGTCTCCCTGGAAGCAGCCAGTAGGCTTGTCATTACTTAGCTTGTTTTTAGATTACTTCGAGATGCTGGCGCGCGTTGGGCTTGTCGCCCCGAGTTGCTGTGCTGCCCCCACGGCGAGCACCAAGCTTTGGTGCCGGGCGCCCGTTTCGGGATCACGTGTAGCGCGTCACATCTGCAAGGCGTTGGACTACCGCGCCGCGGAGACGCTGCTGTCTGATCGCGCCAAGGCGGTGGAGGTGAGCGTCGGGATTTGAGACAGGGCGGCCTCGCTGCTTGCGTAGCCGTGATGTTGTTCGCAACCATTGTCTCGTCTTTGGCGCGCGGTTAAAGGTCCTGCAGATTCGCCCCTGTGCATCGAAGCGTGCGCAGCGCGGCTGTGCACTCGGGCGCTGCCTGCGCAATGTGTTTCCACGCATGCGCCACCGCCCAGACGACCCGCGGGCATTCATGGCGTCCATGTCCCTCCCGGTTTGATATCCCTGACAATTGCACGCATTTTATTGCACATCCCTTCCCAGCTCTTCTACACTGAGGTTTGGGCGCACAACACTGTGGAGCTTTTGGACTGCCTCTGCAACGGCTCCGTCACGTACAGCGACGCACGCGGCGGCGGCAGCGACGTTTTTGGCCGTGCGGGCCTGGCCGAGATGATTGGCGACTGCTGCGCCAGCCACCCGCTACTGCACATCGAAGTGGTAGGTGACCTGGCGCGAGGTGTCCCACACATGATCGCTTGCCAGCATGCATGCGTGCATGCAGGCAAACGAGGCTGTGCAGTTGGTGCCATTCTCATGCAAATCCCCCCGCGGCCGCTGTTGGAAGACGCAATACGCGTGGGCAGGGTTGCCCACCCCATTGGTGCGCCGCGCGTGCAACAAGCACCACGCACGCCGTCTCCCTCGTCCCTCCAGGATGACATATCGCTCGACGCCACCGGCTCGAGCGCCACCTGCGAATGGCACGCGACCGCCGCGGACCTGCTGCCCAGCCGGTCAGGCGCCCCTCCCACTGGGCTGGTCTCCGAGGTGTGCGGCTGCGACCAGCTGACGTTCGGCCCCGACGGCCGCATCCGCGCGATCCTCAGCTTCCGCGACCGCTTTGCTGAGGAGGAGGCTGTGGCAGAGGCGGAGGCGGAGACGGACGCAGACGACTACTAAATGTTGTGCGGCTCAGCCGCGGGCGGCCCTGTCGCTCCCAGCCCCTTAACTGGTCAGCCAGCCGACAGGCCTGGCTTGCACGCCTCCAACGGCCGTGTGCAGCTCGCACGCTTTGAGGCAGCTTTTGAGGAGCCCCGGAGCACTGCAAGGGCACAGGAGTGCCCATGTGCCACCGCAGCCCCTTCCATGTGCATCCGCCGGCGGCCGGCGCTGGCCCCCCTGCGGGCTGGCTGGGCTTACCAAACCATATGCCCACATGGCATGGGCCGTGCGCAAGGACGGCGTGGCCATAGCGGCTGGCCGGACACTGGTGGAGAGGGGGGCGTCACGCCTGTGAGGGCGTCGCATCGCGCCCCCCCAATGTCCCCACATGCCTGAGCCGGCTTGCGTGGCTGCGTCTCCCGTCGCCGGTCCCGTCGGCCGGCCCCACACACCTACACACAAGCACTTCGCCCCTGCTCCCTACGCCACATATTCGCCACCCGCACGACAACTCCAACCCAACACGTGTGCTTCCCCTGTATGAAGGCCGGGCGTTGGGCGGGCTCGCTCCCAGGCGTGCTTTCCTGCCGACCCGCCACCCCCGGCCTGTCAGCGATCGGCTGTGTTTTCACGAGTGCGGTGTCGCCGCATGCCGTGTGACCTGCCTGTTAGTGGAACCGGCTTTGACGTTCGTGGCGCGTTTTGCCAGCTTGTCGCCTGGGCCTGCGTCAAAAACGTGCTCAGGCGACTCAATCCTCACCCAGCCTGCGCTGCCTTGCAGCGCGGGCATGGTGCTTTGTGCACGCCGCCCGCGCCGCCCAACTGCACTCCTTGCGCGTGAGGAGGGCATTTGGGCGGCACGCATGTGGCGTGTGTTTTGCCTAGAGCTTGTGCGCATCAGAAGCGCGCGAGCCCGTTGTGCCTGTTGTTTCATCTGGCGCCAGCCCTGTTTTTGCTGGGGGGCGCCGGTTTTGATCGCGCATCCAGTGTCGCCGCTTTCTGCGGGGGGGCCGCAGTCCACCTGGAGGGCGCGGCCCCCGCAATATCGGATAGCCTCCTGTTGGCACGTCCGTCTGGAGGGGAGGGATTAGGAGGGAACGGAGCTCCCAACTGCAACGGGAGGTTGAGGGCTGGAGTCTTAACACGCGCAACAACAACCCGGCTGGGGCCGGCATGGCGTTTTACAGCACCCGCCGATTGATTTGCCCTCGCGGCGTCTTGGATGTCATTAAGTTCCCTTGCACAGCTGATTGTGTTTGCACTCATAAGGGCGCCCCGGCTGTGGTCAGAGCTGCAACACCCGCCGCCCCTGCCTGCGGCGCTTCATTGCCCTGTCTCCTGCGCGCCTTTCTTAGTGCACATCCTGCTTTGCCCCAAGTCAAGTGAGCCTTCAGAGCCTTTTCTGCCCCGCTTTGTTCCTGTACGCTACCCCCCTCCCCCATTCTGGCTCGCCCTGTCCCTCGACGCCCAGTGCTGCTGCAACATGGCGGTGCTGGCTGCGTGCGGCTTAGCGTTCACGTGTGCTTGACCGTCATCGGTAATCTTGTCAATGCATCTGCGTCCCTGGTGCAATCATCCAACTGCACAACGCTGGCTTCTGCAGCTATGGAGTCGCGCAGCTTAAGGATTAAGCCATAAAAGGTGCTAACAGCAAGCGGAGTCGGTCGGGCTCGACCGCTATGCCGTACTGAGTGCAGGGATGCATGATCCACAAAATGGCACATCAAGTCGGGCATTGCAACACGACAACCTAGATTAAACACTCATGACAGGACAGAGTGTCCCAACACTGAAGGGGGCAGGCAGGGGTCAGTCCTGCATTGCAGCCGCTCCGGCCCTCTTGGTCTCTTTGGCTTCCTTGGCGCGCTTTTTGGCGTCCGCTGGCGCCAGCACAGGCGGCGGCGCCTTGACCTGCGGCAGCGGACAGCGCGGCGGCAGTGCGTTTAGATCGCGACCGCCCGCACGGCGCATTGAGCAGCGCCGCCATCGGGGCATCTCCGCCCAACAGCAGAGGCATGCCCGACACCCGCGCTCTTGGTTGAATCTGCGTGTTGCGCAGCCGCGACCACCTACACCGCACCGCCCCTGCACGCGCTCTCGGCCCTTGAATCCCCTCAGGAGAGGCGCGCGCAAGCCGCACCGCTGCTCACCATCTTCATCTGGCCCCCCGCCTGCTCCGCCTTGGCGGCGAAATTTGACTCATTCTTCTTGTTGATCATCTTACTCAGCTCCTGTGAGGGCGGCGGCGCAGCGGCGGCTCAGGTGCTGCGTGCTTCGCCGTCGCCCACAAGCACCAAGACAGCAGCTTGTCGGCACTTGCAGCAACACGAGTGCCGCTGGTGAGTGCCGCTTGACTTCCACAAGGTGCTGCAGCGCGTGCGCGGCTCCCAACGGGAGATGCTTGGTCAACCTGCCCAGGGCAGGCGCGCCCACCTGCTGGTCCTTGTAGTCCCCCTGAAGCGCCGCCCTCTTCGGCTTGATTGCGAGCGAGCCTGCGCACGGCGGCGAGGAGCAAGGCGGACGCGCAGGGGGGTGCATTGAGCGCGCCACACTCAGCCCGTCAGGTGCGCAGTAAAGCCTGGCCACACTCTTCAAAAGATTTTGAGATTGCATGGGCCAAAATACAGGACCATCACATGAAGCAGTGCGCAGGGGCAGTGCGGCGCATCAGCGTGACGCCGACGCGACGGCCGCTTGAGCTGCACATCGACGTCAGCACGTGAGGGCCAGACTTGCTGGACCGCTCTACGACGAGAGATAATCAACTCACCCTTCTTTGTCTTGGGTGTTTTTCCATGGCGATTAGCCGCCTGCTTCTTCTCCAATTTCTTGTTCGCCTTGAGCAGCGGCTTTTGCGGCATGGCTGATGAATACTGTTTAGCTCTTTACATGCTTATGGTATGCAGATGCACTAGTGTGGACCTCTTGCGGGCCGCTGTGTAATATCAAACGATCTTGATGTTGCGGCAAGTGTGCTTACTGTACAAACCTTTACGAAGTTCTGCTGCGCAAGCGCAAGATGACTGAGCAACCGCCTTGTAAGCTTAAAATGCACAGTCACTTGGTGAGCTGGTGACAAGTACAGTACTGCCTGCAGTGGTGTTTTGAAGCATGGGCGCCTGCAGAGTGCAGCAGTTGCAGTGCGGCACTATCGCGTTCCTATCAAGCCAGACAAAGACATGTGCAGGCGCCCAGCGTGGTAGTCGTCGTCCACCGTACCCCTCGTGGTGCAAGCCCAGCATCCCACCTACAGCACAGCCGATCAGTGCGCCTTGATTGCTGCTTCGTTAGCATTGGAGTCTGGCCACGGTGCGCCCTGAGCGGCCCTAGGTGCAGCTCAACGTCAGCCCGCACGCATGAGGGTGCCAGTTCATGCATGAGGCTGCCAGTTGATGCTCCTCGCCGCAACCGGTTCAATGCAGCTGTTCCCAAGGCGCCTTTCACAACACATGGCCAATCATCACACAACACATCAACAAATACAATTTAACTGTCCTTTGCCCTCTGCTGTTGTGCTCCAGCTTTGTATAAACCTGCGCACGTCTGCAGCGTGGTCTGCAGCAGCAACGAGGCAGGTGCGCTCGCCCCGCGTTTGAAAAGCGAAGCACATACCTGGGCTCGCTGCTCACCTCGTCCGAATTATTTAGCAATCCATACTGCCGATTGGATAGGTCACGGCGGCCCGAAGTGCTGTCAAGTCGAGCTGCAGGTGATCCCAGCGATGGATCTCGCACAAACCAAGTGATCGAGCAAAGGCAGAAGGTGCCGATCGCAGTTGGTTGACGAAGGTTGAGGAGCGAAAGGATGGGCTGGCCCTGGGACAAGAAGCGGCAACGTGCAGCGCCAATCCACACGACCAACGTACTTTCGTTGTCCTCGGTGGTGAGCGCCGAACTCTGGGACGTTGCAATTTTCCTATCAACTGCTGACGCTGCCACCGGAGTGGCATGCGCGCCAATCGGTTGCTGCCGCCGTCAACCACGCGGCCGCTTTCGCACGCAGCTGGCAGAGGGTGGCCCGCCCGTGCAGGAGCCGGAGCGTGATAGAAACCGGCTCTATTCACCACGGTCATGGTCTGGCAGGTAGGCAGCCGGTGCTACTGGCTGGTTTGGTTGGGCCACGCATTGTGCACGGCGGGCCCGGCCCCGCGGCGCAAGGGCCTCAGGACCATGTGCCAAACGGCCGCATGTGTGCATTAGCGTGCACACACTTGCGCGCATGTGCTGGAGGGCAGCGGCGGAATCACCATGACACATGCATACTTGCACTTGCCAACTCATTCCGAAGCTTTGCGCTGCAACCACGCACGCGCAGGCCGTCCCTGTCTGCCGCCGCCCAAGGCGGCGCCGCCCACCCGCCGCAGCTGCCGCAATCCGCGTCCGAGGTGCGCACGCTGCGCGATGCGGTGTTCCGCCAGGAGGCTGCCGTAGCAGGGCTGCAGCGGCACGTGGTGGCGCTCGCGGACGCGATGCGGCAGATGCAGGACGGTGAGGGGGCCAACCAGCCCCACAACGCGGGACCGCGGGGTGCGGCTCGCAGCGGCCGCTGCGCACCCAGCAGCCGTCTAGGTCTCCTTTTGAAGGGCGCAAAATCAGCGCTTGTTTGCTGCACGCAGGACGTGCCTGTCGTGGCGCCCTGCAAAGTCGCGCATATCAGGGGATGCTGCATCCTGCGACCCGCCCCGAAACCCCTGTGCAACTGCTCTCCCGCAGAGTGGGACCAGGCCAGCAGGGCGATCTTTGCCCTGCAGCAGCAGCAGGAGCAGCAGCAGGAGGGGCAGGGGCAGGGCGACGGCGGCGGCGACGACACGGGGCGGCCGGGCGGGTTGGACGACCAGCAGCGCTGGGGGGCGTGCGACCAGCCCGATCACCCAGATAACAGCGCCGCCGGCCATGCAGCAGGCCATACGCCTGGTTCCGGATTTGGGCAGCCCGGAGCCGCAGAGTGCAAGCTTGTAGACACGAAGGCAGAGACGGCAGCTACATGGGGGGACGTTGGCCGCGCTCTGGCCGTTGGTGCCGGTGGCGCCTCGGGCGCGAACGGGGTCGGGCCATCGGGAGGGGGGGCGGCGAGGGAGCTGGAGCGGTTTGCGTCGGGGTTCAGGAGCAGCGGCGCAGCGAGCAGGACACTCAGAGACCAGGGAGACAGGTGGGCGGGCGGCTGGCGCAGGTCGGGGGCGGGCCGGCATCATACGCAGGCAGCAAGCTAGGTCGTCCCATGTTCAGACGCGCAGACCGTTGCAATGGAGTGCACATGCGTGTGCATGTGCATGCTTGTGCATGTGCATGCTGGCAGCGCGTACGCGTGCTCAGCATCCCGTTAAGACGCCCCCAGCTTCATAGCCACCCTACCACCAGCCGCTCCAACTGCAACCACATCGCAATACTTGCATCGTCGCGCAGGGACGATTGCGCCAGCACCCATAGCTTTGCTACCACGCATTCGCTGGGCTCTACCCAGTATTCAGCGCCTGTGCTGCTCACGGACATCCCGGCCGTCGGCCGTGGCGTGGCGCGGGTTGGTGGCGGCGGCGGCGCCGCGTCCCGCGTGCCGCGCCTTTTCGCCGGCCCTGTCCACGGTGACAACAACGGCGCCGCCGCAGCGGCGGGCGGCCTGGCAGAGGCGGGCGGCGGCGGGTGCGAGGTGCAGGAGGAGTGCTCGAAGGAGCAGCTGGAGGAGCTGATGCGGCAGCTGCGGGGCAGCTGCCCCACCGGCAGCGGCGCTACGGCGGCCGGCCGCGCGCAGGCCGGGACGGCGGCGGCCGTGGCAGCGGCTGGTGTGGAGCCGGATGGCGTCGCAGCGGAGCTTGACCGGCGGCGGGCGGCGGTGGTGACGCTGGCGCTGCATGCGGAAAGGGACGCAGAGCTGCGGGCGGCGCTGGTGGCGGCGGGTCTCCTGGAGGAGGTCGCAGCCATGCTGGAGGTGGGCGGGGGATGCTGTCTGACGCCCAGAGCGCTGCCTGTAGGGGAAGAGGGCGCAGCCGCGATTTCCTGCTTGCTGGCTGCGCTGGCTGGCTGTTGACGGGTCATGTGGGAGGTGTATGCGAGTCGGGACATGATGAGCCCATGCCCGGTGGCGGCTGGGGGCAGTGTGGTTACATGGCCAACGGAGGGGGACCGCCACTGCTCGTCGCACCGGTCGCCCAGCGCACGCGCACTGAACAGCCCGAGGGGCCGCTTGCAGCTGCCACGGACACGCGCAGGGCGCAGACGCCTCGTCCGCCTGTGCGCCCCACCCGCGCGCGCCCCGCGCGCCGCGCGACAGGGTGCGGACCCGCGCTGCACGTGGGCGGCGGCGCACCTGGCGTGGTACATATCCCGGTCAGACGAGCTGCGAGAAGACCTCGGCTGCGGCCGCGTGCTGGCCGCGCTGGTGGCGCTGCTGGGCGCGCCCGACCCCGCGGCCGCGCGCGCGGCGGCGCTGGCGCTGAACAACCTCGCGCTCGGCGCGGAGTGCAGGTGGGGCGCGAGGAGGGGGCCGACGTCGCGCGCATGTGCGGTGCGACGACCAGTGCCAAACGCAAGCGTGCAGGCATCGGGCTTGCTGCAGGCCGCAGCCAGCGCTACTTGGCTTTGACGTGCGCCGAGCCTTGTCGCGCCTGAGGCGCCTAGGGGCCGGCCCTGATCCGGGGGACCCGGTCGCGAGACCCCCGCCCGGGCGCCCCCTCCACCCCGGCAGGCAGCGCATGGCCGACGCGGGCGCCGTCACCGCGCTCATCGACATGGTGCGGCGCCCGGCGCGGCGCGCCTCCCGCGCCGCCGCCGCCGCAGCCCGCATGTCGCGCACACGCGCCTTGGTTGGCCGCGTGAAACTACAAGGCGTTCGCCGCCGAAGCGGGCAGCCGCCGAAGCGGGCAGCCGTCGACGCGGGCAGCCGCCGAAGCGGGCAGCCGCCAAAGCGGGCCCCACCCAGCACGCCACGCGCGCCTGCTTCGCCGCAAGCCACGCCCCCTGCTCGCCCGATCCCTCGCGCCCGCCCCGCTCGGCTCGCGCGCACGACGCCGCCGCCTCGCCGCCCTTTGGCGTGCTCCCCTGCGCAGGCGGCCAGCTCGGACGCGATCGGCCAGGAGGCGTCGTGCGCGGCCCTGATGATGCTGGCGAGTGAGGAGCCCAACATCCGGGCCCTCATCGTCGCGGCCAACGGCGTGCGCGCTCTCGTCGACGTGCTCAGGGTGCGCAGGCGCACACGCGCGCGCGCCCACCCCCCCCCCCCACACACACACACACACGTGTGCATGCACACAGCGCTTGAACCGCGTCAACGTGCTCGCCGTGCACAGGCGGGCGCCTGCGCCTGCATGCGCAGAGCAGCGCAGATCCAGGATGCCGATGTAGCAGCCATGGCTGCATCCACAAGGGATGTCACGGATTGCATGTGCATGCGAGGGGTGCGAGCAGCAGTCATGGGTCCCTCCTGTCATGGCGTTGGATAACACAATCCACCCCGACCTACCTGGGTCGCACCCGCACCCGCGCCCGCGCCTGCGCCCCCAGTACGGTGGCCCGACCGCGCAGGAGTCTGCGGCCTGCGCCCTGGAGAATTTGTCGTTGGACGCGGCTTGCGAGGCCGCACTGGGGGAGGAGGGCGGGGTGGAGGGACTGCTGGGGCTGCTGCGCGACGGGACCCACGCGGCGCAGGTGATGGGGCCTGCACGGGAGCGTGTGTGTGTGTGTGTGTGTGCAGGTGTGTCTGTTTGAGCAAGTGTGTGTGTGTGTGTGTGTGTGCGTGCGTGTGTGTGTGTGTGCATGTGTGTGTGTGTGTGTGTGTGTGTGTGTGTGTGTGTGTGTATGCGCACGCGAGGTCACATGATGTGTGGGAGTGTGCTGGGCCCGCGATGGGGCATGCTCCGTGCTTTCCCTACGTGCATGCAAGTCAAGCGCCAAGACAGCGTGTGGACCTTGACCCCAAGCTTTGCAGAAGCCGCCCCCACCAAGACCTCCAGGGGCGTGCGATGCATCCGGCCTCATGCGGCGTTCGCATCATGCGTCTCACGCATGCGCTTGCACTTGGTTGCAGGCGGCCGCCATCGGCACCCTGCGCAACCTGGCCGTCAATGATGACCTGCAGCTGCAGCTCCTGGCCTGCGGCGGCGTCCCCGCGCTGCTGGCCGCGGCGCGGGGCGGGCCGGAGGCGGCGACGCGGACGGCCGCGGTGGAGGCCATCAGGTGCGAGGGAAGAGGAGCGTGGGTGTGAAAGGGAGGCTCGAGGCGTGCACACCAGTCACCTCTCATACGAGGACTGCTAGCTGCCCTTGTTTCCTTTCGCCACTCAGATATCGCACACCTTGGTGAGTGCCCTTGAGTGGTTGCGAATTGGATGCTGCAAACGGCCCGCATCCCACCAAGACGCCGCTGCAAACCGCCTCGAAATTCGGCCGCGCAGGAACCTTGCGGTGGGCAGCGGCGAGGCCTGCACAGCGCTCGTGTCGGCCGGCGGAGTGGGCGCGATGGTCGAGGTCGCGCACGCGCTGCCGGGCCCCGGGCGGCTCGCGGCGCTGGGGGTACTGCTGGTGCTGTCTGTGGAGGGCCCACACAAGCAAGCCGTCATGGCGTCGGGTGCGCCGCCGCCTGGCGGGCTCCGCGGGCACTCGGCCTTGCATTCGCTCGCAAGCTTTCAGGGTGGCCTGGTAGAGCGTTATGGCATGTGCCCCGGCCTGAGAGTGGGCGTCGATGGGCGCAGCTGCAGCGTATTTGTCAGGGAAGATTGCTCGCGAGCGCCAGCGGCAGTGCCAGCGGCAGCTGTGCTGACTGCGGCGCCGCGCCCTCCCTTCCTTCATTTGATTCTCTCGCTGGGCTGCCAGGGGCTGTCGGCGTGCTGGTGCACGCGGCGCTGTCGGGGTCGCCCGCCGCCAAGGAGTACGCGGCCAGGTGGGTGCTTCTGATTACTTGAGCTGATGCAGCACGGCAAGAGCCAGATGATGGGCCCTCCGTGTTGGGTGCTGAATTCACGGGGCATGGAGGCACGCCTGGCACCTCAGGCGCTGCCTGGGCCGCAGCTGGCATGCCGATGGGTGGTTGAGGGCTGTGCGGCCATGTCAAAGCCGGCAGCGCACCAGCAAAGGCCACGGAACTACCATGGAGGGGGGAGTACTGAGGGTCCCCGCCCCCGCTTCCCCGCAGGACTCTGACCAACCTGGCCAGCAGCGACGCCAACCGGCTGGACATCCTGCGCGAGGGGGCCGCAACGGTGCGCACACGCCTGCAGCTGCCGGAAGTCGCGCGGGCAGGCGGTGTCGGGGACAGGGCGCCAATCGTCGCACCAGGCAGCCTGATGTATCACAGCACAGTTGAAGATTGGAGTGCGGCAGCAGGGTGGTTCACCTGTATCGTATACTGCAGGGCAGAAGGCTCCTCAGGTGGCTAATCTAATCGCATGCAACCCCAAACCAAACTCAGGTGCTCTCGGCCCTTCTGCGCGGCGGGGCGAGCGGCGGCAAGAGTGGCGGCGCAGGCGCCGCCGCCGGCGCGTCAGGCGGCCCTGCAGACAGGGCGTGCCGTGCGGTGGCCGCCCGC
This sequence comes from Monoraphidium neglectum, assembly GCF_000611645.1. NCBI lineage: Eukaryota > Viridiplantae > Chlorophyta > Chlorophyceae > Sphaeropleales > Selenastraceae > Monoraphidium > Monoraphidium neglectum. The sequence goes on from NW_014012363.1 coordinate 13,636, forward strand.
GCCCTGCAGAACCTGTCAAAGTGCCGGCAGCCGGCCGCGCGCCGGCTGATGATCGTGAGTGTCTGGTCTGCTAGCAGACCGCACGGCGGCGGGCGGACCTTTTGCTCCACAATTGCATCTCACGTCGTGCAAACTTAGGCACCGGCTGTGGCCACATACATGTGTGGGCTAGGAGCTTTCATTGCCGCGCTGGTGCTCGGCGTGGGCGCAACAGCAACGCCTGCCGCCTTCGTCAACGCCCTGGCGCTTCGCCCTTCCGCCCCTCACCGCCCCGCCCGCAGGACGCTGGCTGCGTGCCCGCCCTGGTTGGCGCGCTGTCGCTCGATGCCCCGACCGCCGGCGCCGCGGTCAGCGCGCTGAGCGCGCTGTGCGGCGCGCCGCGCGCGCTGCAGGACCTCGTCCGAGCCGACGGCGCCGGCGCGCTGCTGACGGCGCTCTCGCGCCTGCAGGGCCGGGGCCAGCAGCAGGCGCTGCGGCTGCTGCGGCGGCTGGCCAAGGCGAGCGGGGTATGCCGCATACGGGTGCAGGATGCGCTGGTGGGGATGGGGCTGCAGGCGATGGCTGCGGGGATGTCGTAGGGCGCAGCTGGCCTGTCGCGCACCGCGCAGGGCGTCTCTTCAAGTGTGCGTGGATGAGTGGAAGCAACAACTGCAATGACTCTACATCATGTTTGGATGCTACCACGCTGGCACAGCGGTGCTTTGTCTCTAGGAGCAGTTTGATTTTGAGAGCTGTCCAGGCTACCACTGTTTGCTGCTGGCGCTGCGTGTGGCGGCACGTGATGGATGTGCCGGTCGAGTTTGCAGGTCCTGGGGCTCTCTGGGCCTAATTTTAGGTCAATGAACAGACACGTGTAGTTCGGTAGTGTAAAGCAGGCCGGTGGTTGCGTTGCGTGAGAGGATCCAAAAAAAGCCGTTCTGTGATTGATGCGCTGCCCTGCTCGCTGCCAACTGAGGGAGTGCACAGTACCGTATTTAGAAACGAGGGTCAAGAATCATTGTTGGAGTGTTTGGCTCAGCCAGCGTTCGCTTGCGAGCAGCGAGCACGGCTTCGTTGTCATGGGCCGCGAGGCGCACCTGTGAGGACCAAGAAGCACAGGATGGAGGGTTACAGGAGACTTTTGGGGCTTTTCCTGGCAGTAGGTTTGCTATCAGGTAACCCATCAGTGCTGGTTGGCACATCTCGGCCCCGGTGGCACCTCGCCGCCGCTGCAGCAGCAGCAGCATTGATTGATGTGGATGTGCGCCTGGCCCACAACTCTCTGCAAAATTTGTACATGGAAGGCATATGTGATATTGTTTCGCCTGCGCGCTTGATATCATATGCGTGCGCACGTCGCCGCGTGCCCGACCCGCCGCAGCGTGCCAAGCGCAGCAGGCTCCTGGCATGTATTGGTGAGTGGCCTGGGCCCCTGGGCCTCGCAGATATCAAGCTTATAAATCATGAAAGGACCAGGCGGCATTTTATGAATGTGGCGCCGGATCGGACGAAACATATGGTGAGCAGCAACCAGCCTATGCGCCATGCAACACGAGCTCAACCAGCCTGCGCTCCGCCCCTCGCATCCACGACCTGCAGCACCGGCTCCATAACCGCGGTGCAGTGCGCCGTAGACGACGCGGGTTACATTTCCGGCATCTCTTTCAACGGCGGCGACGACTGGTTCTTCCAGCCGATCGGCAGCCAACGCGCGGCGCTCCTGGGCAGCCACACGAGCGACGTCAAGGCGCTCAACGTGCCCACCACGTCAGCGGGCGTCATCAAGGCCTGGGTCGGCTCTAACTTGGAGGGCACGCGCGTCAGCAGCCTGCAGCTGATCGTGGAAGGCGAGCGGACGCCGTGGGTGTGCGGTTCGGCGAGGACTGACAGATGGCGCTACTACGTCGGCGCCGCCGACAGGCCCGGCTGGTCTAGCCACGCGGTGCCAGTGCTGTGCGGCATTGGTGGGACCGTGGCCAAGGGCGACCGCGGGGAAGCTGCCGGGACGCTGGCGTCTCTCAACGCGTTTTCGTTCTCAAGTGAGGCCACAGGGCAGGGAGCCTGGGCCACATGGCGTCACCTGTGTGCAAAGGCAGCTGCCATAATCGGCTGTGGCAGCGATTGCCCCTTTCAAGGCGGAGAGCGCAGGCCCTGCAGGCGGCAGTGGCGCAAATTCATTGAGCGGCAGAGAAATTACAAATGAAAACCGGGCAACAGCGACGGCGGCGGCAGTAGCATCAGCAGTGGCAGCGGCAGCGGCATCTGGCTGGTTGTTTGCTGAGCCACGCACTTCAACCCAACAACCGTGCCTGAAACCCCTCCCTGCACAGCCAAGTACTATGCGGCCCC
>NW_014012362.1:0-15399 GCF_000611645.1 Monoraphidium neglectum
CCCCAATGCGCACCCACCCCTTCTTACCCAGCCTGCGGCCATGCAGCTCAGATTCTTGTGCCAGTGAAGCGCAATTTCCCAGTAATATCCTGCCTTGTTGCACCCCCATTCCAAAAGCGTGCATGTCGGGCCCCCCTCCTGCCCGCCTAACGGCGCAGTTCGCTGCCCCCTCCTTTTAACCCCCTCCACGTCCCCTCCATACATACCCTCATTCATGCAGGCGTCCCCCGTAAGCCCGGCATGACGCGGGATGACCTCTTCAACATCAACGCAGGCATCGTGGCCACCCTGGCAGAGGGCGTCGCGCGGCACTGCCCAGACGCCTGGGTGCTGGTAATCAGCAACCCGGTCAACAGCACAGTGCCCATAGCTGCGGAGGTCTTCAAGCGCATGGGTGCGCGGCCCCCCCCCCTTGCCCCCCCTCCTGTCCCCGCGTACCCCTCGCAGCCTTCGGAGATGGGCTCTGCCCCGCGCATCTCTCCTCCCCCGTCCCCGACCCCATGCAGTCGTGGTGTGTAGCTTGCCAGGGCTACAACCTGTAGAAGCCCGCTCGCTCCTCCGCACCGAGCCGGCCGCCCCAATCCAACCCGCCTCCCCATCGAAGGCACCTACAATCCCGCCAAGCTGTTTGGCGTGACTTCGCTGGACGTGGTGAGGGCTGAGGCCTTCATTGGAGAGATCCTCGGAGTGGTGAGCGGCGCCGGGCCTGGTGGACTGCCGCGCGGGAAGGCCGTACTCAGCGCGGCCTCATTCTGGGGCATGCTTTGTGGACCTCCCACACTCCACCACGTGGGGCGAAGGGGGGGGGCAGTCGCGCGCCCCTGCCGCACATGCGAGCCCTGGCTACAGTCGCGCGCCAGGCGCCGGCTCAAGGGTGCTCGCGCCGCCGCCCCTCAGTTCGCGCGACCAGCGCGCCTCTGCTCGTGACGGCTCTGCTCGCCGGCTTTGGCCTGGGCTGACGGCTCCAAGACTCTCTGTGTGTTTGTCAATTCGCTTTTGTCGATTCGTCCGGGCCCCATCGCGTTTGCCCCCTCATGCTGCACGACCCCTGCCCCCCCGCCTTCCCGCCATCCCACCACCCTGCCAGGACCCCCGTGACGTGTCCATCCCGGTGGTTGGCGGCCACGCAGGCGCCACCATCCTGCCGCTGCTGTCACAGGCGAGCACAATCGGGCGCCGGGGTCCAGCAGCCCCGCTGGCATTTGAATTTGGCTTGTCGATGCAGACCGCTTTGATTGCAGCCTCTCCAGGACCCTGCAGCCAGAGGGTCCAAGCCGTTGCCCAGACACCGCCTCCGGTGCTCGCTTCACAGACAGCAACCCCGTCCCGCCACATACCTTGACGCCCTCTTTCGGGCCCGCCTCGCCTTTGCTCCTGGCCACGGTCGATCCTGTCATTGTCTTTCACAGTGCAAGCCGCCCCTCAGCCTTGACCCAGTCCGCGCAGAGCAGCTCATGGCACGCATTCAGGTGGGCCCCCCCCGGCTCAGGCAGGCGCGGGGGTTGGCGGCTGTGTCCAGGCGCCAGGGGCCCGGGGGCCTGGATGGGGCGCCGTGCTTTCGGCCCCGCGGCCCCAAAACCCGGCTCCGCGCTTTGCCACCACACATGCAGCTCCTTCGGGGCCCAGCCCCCTCCCCAAAAGGCCCCCGGTTCGAGACGGCCGTCGATACCCTGTGCACGCGACCCCTCCTGCTCCCATCCTCCACAACCTCCCCGGCTGCACAGCCCCTCCTCTTTCCCGACAAAACGACACGTCGCGCTTCACCCACCCACCCTCCTTCCCCGCGACACCTCCGTGTCTCCTCACCCCCAGGACGCGGGCACAGAGGTGGTCCAGGCCAAGGCCGGCGCCGGCAGCGCGACGCTCAGCATGGCCTACGCCGCCGCGCGCTTTGCGGAGGCCTGCCTGCGCGCGATGGCCGGCGAGGGCGGCGTGGTCGAGTGCGCGTTTGTGGCGTCGAGCCTGACGAGCCTGCCGTTCTTCGCGGGGCCGGTGCGGCTGGGGCGGGGCGGCGTGGAGGAGCTGCTGCCGCTGGGGCCGATGAACGACATTGAGCAGGTGGGGCCACGAAATACAGATTAGTAACCAGTGCATGTGGAAACTCTCAAAGGTTTAAGGCCACATTGCGGTGCGATTTTGGGAAGGTGCATGCTGGCGTTTGGATTTGGTGCGGTTCAGATCTGCTTGCTGGTGGTACGGCCGCGGCCCAACCTGCCCATGCAGCCCTGGCCTTCGACCCACAACATCACTGATCTCCCCTCACCCTCAACCTCGTTTTGTCCAAACCAGCGCAACTACGACAAGATGCTGCCGGAGTTGGCAGGCTCCATCCGCAAGGGCGTAGAGTTCGCGCAGCGCCGTGCCGCCGCCGGCGCCGGGCAGTAGCGGCTTCGCCCGTCTTCCTGTCTGGCCCGCCCACCACGGCTGCGGCCGCTACGAGAGATGCGCGCCCAGCGACAACGGCTCGGCTGCATCAAGCAACGCCCCGGCGGCAGTCCGGCGGGTCGAGCGGTGCGGCTGGCTGCGTGGGGACGCCAGCGCGCGTGGGGTGATGCGCAGGATGCACGCCCATTCACTCATGGGCCCCTCTCCTTGCCTGCAGTCACGCGTTGATGGTAGGATGTGTGTGCGCGTTTGCGGGAGCAGGGCGGCATGCCGTCGTCGGGATCACCTGTGCCTTGGCGTCGCTTGTCTTTAGGAGCTGATTTGTCGTGAAATTGGAGGATATTTTTGATATGTGCACTTGGTAGGTAGATTCTAACCCTCACAGGCGGTTTGTCGGCCTGATTCCGCAACCAACCTGTCTTTTGTTTCGACTCACCCCCTTGTTTCACGTCCACCTTCCCGCCGCCTATGTGCCCGCTTGCCACACGCCTCGCTGGCGCGCGTCATGGGCTCACCATCGTAAAGGCGTCAGTCATGCAGCATATTTGAGACTTGTGTGTGTGTGTGCCTTCGAGGGAACAGGTTGGAAAACGGGGGCGACGTGCCCCGAACTGCGCCAGCAGGCTGCCCACACGTCCTATCCAGTCCGCCGGCCCCGCCCCACTCAAAAACACCCGTGCTTGCTCTCAAGCTTCATCCCTCTTTTCACGGCTTGGGCCGCCACGCATGCGGGCCACTGGGGCTTGGCGCTGCTGGTGCAGCCAGCAGTGTCACTCTTGGGAGGCCACAATTGGCCGGCCACATGTGGTGCCGATGACCTGTTGACAGCAGCGCTGCTTCGCTGCCATCACCACCCAGCTCTCTTGCAGCTTGGTGCCACAAAGAAGACCGTAGATTTCCTTTACCACCAGCTGTCCCGCTGCTCCAGCTAGGCCGCCCTGCCGCATCTGAACAGCGAACGGGCTTGCGATGTCACTCAATGGCGGCATCACACCGACTCATCGAGCACGACACCAGCGAAAGGGCCCTGCGATCGTTTCTTTGGGTCAAAAAGCAAAGTCTGTTGTTTATAACCGCTTCGACAACCCGATCGATACTGTAGACAGCAGTCGGCAACCATGGCGGAGCGATCCTACGCAGCAGGCACCTGGGGCCGCCTGGTGGTTCCGCTCGTGCTTGATATGGGGGCTTGCATCGTGAGCGGCCTTTGGTGAGCGCTCACTATGCAACACCGCGATCCGACTGCATCGCAAAAATGGCGGGGGAAACCGGCACACTGGCCGTGTAGGCTGCAAAGCGCTGATAAGCATCACATTCATCTTACTGTACACCCGAGTGGTGTCTGCCCGCATGCAGGGCGCTGCGCTGCGATATGGGCTCCCTGCACCGAGCGCGCTTGGCAGCGGTTCTCACACACCTGCATCCCATCAACTGCCACGCACCCCGTCGTTGCCTTTACAGGTTCCACTACATGCGCGATGCCCTGAGCCAGACCGTCCGCGCCGCAGACCTCCTGGCGCTTCCAACGCCGCCCGTCCTGCTCTTGGTCCCGGCGATCCTTGTGGCCACCCTCGTCGCGACTGTCATCTTCTCCACCGCTCCCCTCGCCACCTCGGCACTGCACTCGTTCCGCCGCTCCCCCGCGCCGCCGCCGGGCGCGCCGCGGCTGTCCGCGGCGGCGGCGGCCAACGCGCTGCTGTTCCTGCTGGCCGTGTGGCTGGCCGTTGTCGTGGCGATCACGGTCCTTTGGACTGGCGTGGCCATGGTGACCGTCAAGTCGACGGCCGACGCGGCCGTCACTCTCAAAACCGTCGACCCCGCCATCAAGACGCTGATCTTCCAGTCCACCAACGGCGCCGTCGACGCGACGAAGGACGGATTCATCATCCCCATAAGAGTGGGCCCAGGCAGCGCCAAGGCAAGCTCCGCCGTGGCACTTCCGCCCCTTTTTGCCGGGGTGGCACGCAGCTCATCAGCCCCAGCTGCAGCACGGCTTGCTGAACACCTCCCTCTCACCGTTCGGTTGCAGAGCTCTGCCTGCCGTTCACAAACTTGCATCCTCCCAACCCTCCAACACGCCCACCAACATTGCCAAATTCAAATTCTTTGACAGGACGCGTTCCACAACGTCGACATCGGGAAGAGCAGCTGCAGCCTCTTCTGCTTCGTCCTCGCGCGCGCGATGCTGTCCCCCTCCAACCAGTGCACCTGCGACGGCGCCACCATGGCGGCCCTTGAAACCCTCGCCGTCGACATGCTGCGTGGGAGCCTGGTGCCGGCCGCCGTTTGCTCAGTAATCGTTCTCGCACTCGTCCTCGGGCTCCTCGCCGCGGGGTCTGCGCAGCTCGGCGCCGCGTTCTCCGCGCGGCGCCACAGCCGCGCCGCGGCTGCCGCGGCCGCGGCTGGCGCTGTCGGCGGCGGGTCGCCGTGGCCGTCAGAGTTTGACGAGGGGGCCGTTGTGGAGGTGGAGTCGCGGGCGGGCAACGGATTCAAGGCGCCGCGCGGGGACGTGCAGCGCCGCGACACCTTTGGGGAGTCCGACGTATGAGCAACCTCGTGCCTTGCACAGCGTTACGCCGGGGGCTCACGCCGCTGGTTTAGACTTACACGCACCGAGCTCTTATCCCCATTTTCGTAATGCGCCGGGCGCACACGCGGCGTTGGTGTGAGAGTGATTGTGCATGGACAGGCGCGCTTCGAACGCAGCCCGGCTGTGCTGGCACTTTTTGGACTCCATGTGCGAGCCTCGGCACGGCCTGCCGTGTGCGTACAAGTGTGCGGTGCGCACTTGTGTTTTCATAGCAATTCGCAGCGCGGTGCTCATTTGATACCATGATTTCAAAGCTCCAGGTGCACCCTCATCACGACTGCGCATCTGTCAGCTGGGGCGCCCACCCGTGCCAGCCGCGCGGCCCTTGAATCTCAACTGCTCCCTGTACTTACGGCCGCTGCATTGTGTTTGGAACGGCGAGGTCCCTGTTCCCTCTGCCTGCGGTGTCATCTGTGCAGGCGCAACCGCTGCACTCCTCCCATCACTGCGGTGTGCCCCATGGCAATGTGCCTGCTGTCGATTGTCCGCGCGAAGACAACAAGTTAACATAATTCAACATGATTGGAATGCTTCCTCATTGCGTTTTCGACGTCCGGCAATGCAGCCAGCATATCGTACCGCAACCAGCGGGTGTCGGCGTACCCTTTGCCCGGTGCCATGCACTCGCAGTCGTCTGCGCCTGCTTGTGGCTAATGCTGCGAGTCGAGGCTTGGACCCTCCTGCATTGCATAGAAACCCCCACAGCAGCATGTGCAGATGAATCTTCCCATGCCAAAATCTGGGCTTCATGCGCACGGGGTGAGTGTAGCGGCGCGGCGCGAGGCATGACGCAGCTGATGGCATGTGCTCGCATTTTGCACCCCCGCAAGAGTCCTTGGATTGATGGCGTGCCTCACGCGGTGGAGGTTTTGCCCTCCTCCCCCATGTATCAGTTTGTGTGCATTTCACCAGTGTGGGGACTTTTGGGATGAGGAGGATGATCTTTCCAGGCATCCTAGATTTGTAGACTTGTAAGCAATATACATTCACTAAAGACGGGTGGATTTGGTCACACTGGGGGGTTGCGCTGGGAGTACGACGGCGTGTCAGGAACGATACGGGCGACCGATGCTGTCCACGACGGTCAGCCGGCAGCTGCAATTGGGACCCTAGGTCCGCAGGCTGATGAGAGGGAAGACTTGTAGGGCGGCGGGGGCTGTGCGGGGGGCGCCGGGCGCTAATTTAGATTTTTCAAGGGTAACTGGGGTCGGGGTTGCCTTTGACGGGGGGCCAGGTCGTTATGAGTTGAGCACCACGTGATATTTTACACACCACATCAGCCTGCTGACTCGTGGTTTGCGCATCAACACGGCCCTCACAATTCCGCTGCAGAGCCCGTTTGCCCATGCTGGGATGCGAGGGGGCACGCAGCGCTTTCGCCACTTGCCAGTCCACCAACCAGGGTAAGCGATCCTTGTGCGCATATTGCTGACTGCTACAAAACGTTTGCGGCGTGATCGCTTATAAGCCTGCAGCGCGTTTCACACGTCTCCAATCGCAGCACCCTCTGCAATCATGCTTGCCAGCCGCAGCGCAGTGGTCTCGCGGGCAGCCGCCCGTCCCGTGCCTTTCCAGGCCCGGTCACGCCGCACCGTGTCTGTGTCGGTGGGTGCGGGATTGATCTGGTGTCATCTGCGCGTCTCGGGCGTCGCCAATGAACGCCCATCCGATGGCGCAATTGCACACACGTATATCAAGCGACTTTTATGCATCAGCGAGCCTTTAAGCAGCGGAGCGCGAGGCAGTTTATAAGATTTGGTGGCGTGCGTTGCGCTGCGCCACGCGGCAACGCCAACCTTCGCAACCGGTCTGCAGCCGCCGCTCGCGGCATGTGCCCTTAGGTGCCACAAGGCGGAACACTAGCCGCCACATCTCACATCCTCCGCTCCACCCATCTCATGAATCAACGCTCTCCGCCCCGCCCATTCAGTCCGTACCCCGCCCCCTGTGCAGCTGCGGACCGTGCGCCTCGCCGCTGCAGCCGACGCGACCCCCGCCCCTGCCTGGCCGCCCTCCCGCGCCCGCCCCAGGCCCTCAAGGTGGGCGAGAACCTGAAGGACTCCGCCGAGTTCTACCGCGTGCTCAAGGCCAGCGACGGGTCCGTCGTGTCTCTGGCCAGTTTCGTGAACGAGAGGAAGCAGCCGCTGGTGAGGGGCCGGGGCGGGGACGGGGCCGTGCTGAGGGGCCGGCGGGGCGCTGGTTTGGACTTACACCCGCCGCGGGCGCGGGCACATGGTTGCAGGGAAGGGGGGGATCCGGCCTGCCTCTGGCAGGGCCGATGCCCTTGTGGTGATTTTATCAGTTACTTTCCTCCATGGTGCGGCTCTGACTGGAGTGATCAGGCAGACGCACGCAACGCTCGGGACTCCCGCGTGACGTCATTACATCAGGTCTGTTTCCGCCCGTCCTTCTACCCACCCAAAACAGGTGCTGTTCTTCTACCCCAAGGCCGGCACCCCCGGCTGCACCAAGCAGGTGCGCGAATACCCAGCCACTCAGCAGGCGGCTGTCGACCAATGTGCGGGCGCAGCCGGGCTTCAAGCACTGGCCACCAGGGCAGGCAGCGGACTGGCACTGCTTGGTAGCGCGTGCCACGCCAGCTCTCTTGAGAGCTGCCTTCGTGAGTTTGTTGCCTCAAATGAGCCCCCAACGCCACCCGCACCCACACCCACAAAAACCCATAACCCAAAGGCCTGCAAGTTCCGTGATGAGTACGCGCGGTTCACTGATGCTGGCGCCGTGGTCTTCGGCATCAGCGGCGACGTGAGCTGGGGACGGGGGTTGGAATTCGTGTCAGCTTGGCCTTCCTGGGCCATGCGGCGGCCGTGCGGCGGCCATGTGGCGGCCATGCGGCGGCCATGCAGCGGCCATGCGGCGGCCATGCAGCGGCCATGCGGCGGTCAGAGTGGGCCCTGCGGAAAGCATGGGTGACGGTGGTGTGCTGCAGCCGTGGCACCCGTTGCGTGAGCGGCGACGATCTCGCATTGCCGCGCCCAGTTCGCCATCCGCATCCTTCCGCCACGCACCCTACACATACACACACAATCAAACCACGCACCCGCGTGCGCGGCCTCCCTTGATTTTCTATCCAGTCCCCCGAGGAGAACAAGGCGTTTGCCGAGGCGCAGCGCCTGCCCTTCCCGCTGCTGACTGACCCCAGCAACATCCTGCGCAAGGTGCGCCGCGCCGGCAGACTGCAGCGCCCGCGGCCTGTCGGTTGCGTGCCGGAACGTGCGGCGGCTGGCGCGGAGCGCGTGCGCGTGTTGGCGCGCGCTTGTCGTGTAGGTTGTGCGTTGCGCAATCTGGCGGCGCACGTGGCAGGGGCCTGTTGCAGCCGATTGCGATCCCACTATTAGCTCACACCCTCTCCCTGCCCACATCGCATGCGCTGACGACAACTCCATACATAGACCTTTGGCATCCCCAACGGTGCGACCCCAGCCCCGCCGGCCGCCCTCCCGGCCGGCCTGTATCCTTTCCGGCACCCCGACCCACTGTATGCCAAGCAACCGCCACCACCCTCCATGCGCAACAGCACGCATGGCGCCGGGCACGGTTCCCCTTCCGCAGCTCTGGGGGTGCACTCAAATCCTCGTCATCACGCCCGCCGCCCATGGCCTGTGCCCCACTCCCCACCCCCTACCCGCGATCTTTCTCACCGGCGCAGACCTGCTGGTCCTTCCCGGCCGCCAGACGTACGTGTTTGACCGTACTGGCAAGTGCCTGCTGTCCTTCAACAGCCAGCTGGACACGGAGAAGCACGTCAGCGAGGCCCTGGCGGCCCTGGCCACCGTGAAAAGCGTCGCGTGATCTGGAGATCTGAGGGCGGGAACAGAGAGATCTGAGATTGTGCGAGGAGAGAGAGAGAGAGAGTTGAGAGGGGTGGGAAAAGGGAGGGCTCGCGCCGCGCTCTTCAGGACTGATGAGAGTTGAGTTGAATCCATGGCCTCAGTGGCATGCTGAGAGCGCATTGTGTGTTGCTGTAGGAGCAGGCTATGACGCCATTCATGTAAAAGGAGGCTATCAGCATTCATGCCGTGCAGGGAAGACCAGCACTAACGCCAGCTCGGGGTATGCTACTACTCAACTCATGTTGGCTGGGCCCAGCCACCTCAGGGTGGCTGGGGTGACGGAGCGAGCGCTTTGCCCGCCCCGCACGCGTACAAGCCTGACCAACGCTGTTGGTTGTCGACTGAACACACTATTGCACATGCCGGCTGTGCGTCCATTGACACGTGCCAAGCTGCTGGCGCGGCACAGGCGAGGCCGGGATGAGGAACGATGCAGGAACCACTGCTGGCCCCATGACGTTGCATGGAGGGGCAATGGCGGCAGCTGCCGACCCTGCCTGATGCCGGGATTACCCCTGTACTGTACGTGGGGCGTAATCGCGTCTGCGCGAGCCTTTAGATGCGCCGCGAGCGCTCTTTTGGGGCCAATCAGTGCTCCCGGATCAGATACATTAGATCGTATCGATCCTGACGTCGACTGCTCTCAAAGGGCTCTTACTGTGCTACAAATATGCTTAGCGCCAGGATGGCCGCACCAGCAGGGCGCAGGGCCCTCATGCTAAGGCTCTCTGCGGCACCGCTGCACATTCAAGCTGGCACGCACGGCTTCCCAATGCGCCATGTCCGGGACACCTGCAAAACCCTACCTGCTGTCGTGGCTGCGCGGCACGCACCGCTAGTGGCACCGCGCCGCTGGCCGTCCAGCGGCAGCGTGCTGCGCGGCGCGCGCTTTGCTTCTGCGCTCACGGAGGTGCAGTCCCTGACCAAGGAGCAGCCGGACTCAAGTGAGTGTGCCTCACGCGCATGTGTTGCCTGACCAGCAACCGCAAGCTGTGGGCCACTCTGCGACCCCGGCCATCCCCATGCTTCCCCCGCCGCCCTCGCCTCCCTTCCCGCGTCCCCCTGCGCGCAGCAGCGCCGCCGCCGCACGTGCACGCGCCCGATACCGTCGTCCTCGACGTCGGCAACATGAAGTGCGGCGGCTGCTCCGCCGCGGTGAAGCGCATGCTCGTCGCTCAGCCGGGCGTGGCGGCGGCGGCGGTCAACCTGTTGACCGAGACGGCCGCCGTCCAGTTCAGCGGCGACGCCGCCGTCCTGGGGCCCGCGGCTGCAGAGCTGCTCACCTCCAAGGTGCGGGCGGGGGCGGGGCTGCAGCCGACCAGCAGTGCGCGCCGCGGCGGGCTGGGTGGCGGCTTGCGAGCGCAGTAGCTCCAGGCACGTGCCTGTTTTTTGCTATGGAGGCGGGCGGCCGCACGGGCAGCCCAGGCGAGTTGGGCGACGAGGCTTTTGCAGCCACGCCTGGTTTCCTCGTCCTGCACACATCTCGTACTACCCTCTTGCCACCAACGAGCAAGCACTGCACCGGACAACTGCCGGCGCTTGCAGCCAATCCGCCAGCCCAGCCTGACGGCTCCGTCCCCATCCCGCCCTCCCCTTGCCCGACGCCCCGCCTCCACCCCTGCCACCCCCACCTCTGACATGCCCCCACCCCCAATGCACACCACTCAAACGACCCCAGGGCTTCCCTGCAAAGATCAGGACCCCGGAGAATGCCGCGATCGACTCGGACGCAGCCGAGGCGAAGCGGCAGGAGGAGGCGCGCCGCAGCAACCTTAACCTGGCGGTGGCCTGGGGCCTCGTGCTGATCTGCTGCAGGTGGGCTGGCGCGCGGCACCCGCGCGGCGCGCGGTCGGCGTGCCGCTGCGTGATGTAGCCGCGCCCGTGCTGCCGCCCTTGCATGCTCGTTCGCCCCCGAGCGCAGGGCCTTGTGGACACGGCCCACCAGCAACCACCCGGCGCCATCAAACCCCACCCCACCCTGGTCACCCCCGTAACCCCGCAGCCACCACGCGGGCCACGTGCTGCACGCGCTCGGGTACCACCAGTTCGCCCACTCGGCCTTCATGGACGCGATGGGCCAGCCGCTGGTCAGCGGCGCACTCGGCGCGTTTGCGCTGCTGGGGCCCGGACGCAGGTGCGGGCGCGCGAGAGAGCATGCGGTGGTGTGTGTCGCGTTTCGGGCAGGCAGGCAGCCTCGTGTTTGGATGCTTTTGTGGGGCCAGGGAGGGTGTTGCAAGGCATGTGTGAATCACGTCCTGTCAGGCCGTGTTCTAATGTAGATGGTTTGGGTGTCGTTGGTTGTCTACTCATTGTGTTTCCCGCCCTGTTTCTCTGAATCTTGTCTCCAATTGTTTCATGCCACCAAAGCACTGCGCATACGGACATACGTACCATAACCCAAACATCCCCGCCCAGGCTCCTGATCGACGGCTTCCGGGCGCTGTGGCTGGGCAACCCCAACATGAACTCCCTCGTCGGCGTCGGCTCGACGGCCAGCTTCCTCGTGGGCGCCGCCAGCTTCCTGGTGCCTTCCCTGGGGCTGGACACCGGCTTCCTGGAGGAGCCCGTGATGCTGCTGGCCTTCGTCCTCCTGGGTGGGTGCCAAATCGCTTGCATCGGCCGGAGGAGGGCGGGTGGGGGCCGGGAGCTGCGTCAACATGTCAGAAGATGGGGAGTCGGGGCCCTTCGGCATCGCATGAGCTGCCATTGCTTGCTGGGGAAGCCTCCGAGGAAGGGTCGCCAAAGCTGCCCTCTCTACAGGGTTGCCAAGAATGGGTTAGGCGCAAACCATGGCGTTCCTTTCAGCTGCGCTCTCTACAGGGTTGCCAAGAATGGGTCAAGCGCGAACCATGGCGTTCCTTTCACCCACCCTTCCCCGCCGCTGACATGCGTACGCACGGCGCCGCGCCCCGGCCCGCCCCTTCTTCCCCTCCAGGCCGCGCCCTCGAGTCCCGGGCCAAGGTGCAGGCCGCCTCTGACCTGAAGGCCCTCGCCCACCTCATCCCCGCCACGGCGCGGCTGCAGCTCGACCCCGGCGCCGCGCCGGGCGCCAAGCCCGGGGCCGACGGGCGGGGGCCGGCGGTGGAGTACATCCAGGTGTCTACGCGGTCAGTGAGGGCCGGCGACGTCGTGCGGGTCCTGCCAGGTGAGACGGCACGTGTGCCGCGGGGCTGCCAGGCGGTGGCTTGTGCGCTCATTGGGGCGGGACGGTCTGCTTGTGCGAGAGTGGGAGGCTGGTGTGGTGCTGGGGGCAGCAAGAGGGCAGCAGCAGCCCTTAATCACGCTGTGCGGCCTCATCACAAGACACACACAGAGACACACACACACACGCACCACACACATCTTTCAAGACGTCCTCTTGACAAATGCACCTCTAACACGCTTGCGCGCGCACACACACACACACACACGCACACATGCACACACACACACAGACACACACTCACATGCATGCGCCCGCACCCCCTGTGCGTGTGCCGCAGGCGAGCGCGTCCCAGTTGATGGCGAGGTGCTGGAGGGCCAGGCCGCACTGGACGAGTCCATGCTCACAGGTGGGTCGCTCGCCTGCTCCACATCCTTGCACTCTTTTTTTGCTGCATGCTTCGTGGACGCTCGAGCGGTCAGGCTGAATGCAGGCGTCCGCACGCCGTCGTGTGTCTGGTAGGTCAGGGTCACCGACGATTTGAGTGCATCGACCTGCAGGCGCCACAGCTGCGCTTCAGCCGCTCCGCCCACTGGCCCGACGAGCAAGCCCCACCCCGTCCTCCTTTTCACGTGTCTTATCATCCCCCCACTTGTTGCTGCAAACATCCCCCTGACCCAAACGCACTTGCCCCCGCCGGCTCCCCCGCCGCCGCCGTACGTCAGGGGAGAGCGTGCTGGTGGCCAAGTCAGTGGGCAGCCGCGTGTCGGGCGGCACCGTCTGCTACGAGGGGCCGCTCACCATCCGCGCCACCACCACTGGCGCAGACTCGACGCTCGCAGGTGGGCCGGCTCGCTGTCTCTCTAATGCCTGTTGCCCTCCCCCCCCCCCCTCGCTCTGCTCTGATCCGCAAGGTTGCTCATGCCCTTTTGCAACCCGATTGCAGAGTTGCTAGTCTGGAGTTGAAATTCACTCAGCATTGCGCAACGGCGTGTCAGGTGATTCACACCAGCACATAACCCCCTCACACCATACATTCAGGCATCGGCCGGCTGGTCGCCGAGGCGCAGTCGCGCGAGGCGCCCGTGCAGCGGCTCGCCGACTCGGTTGCGGGGCGCTTCTGCTACGGCGTCATGGCGGCGTCGGCCGCCACCTTTGCATTCTGGCAGTTTATCGGTGCGTGCGCCGCTGCCTCGCGTCCTCTAGCAGCCAGGCGCCGCCGGCCGCCACCGCGCCGCGGCCCGCCATGCTTTGGACTCACCAGGCCGGCATCCGCCAAGCCGCTACCCTACGTGCCGGCGCCCGCCCCGCGCCCCCCTGCCCTCCACGTCCACCTCCACACGAGCTCATGTGCGCGTACCACACACTCCCACTCCAGGCACGGATCTCTTCCCCTCCGCGCTCGCCGCCGCCCCCAACGGCACCGCCCTCCTGCTCAGCATAAAGCTCGCAGTGGACGTCCTCGTCGTCGCCTGCCCCTGCGCCCTGGGCCTTGCGACGCCCACCGCCGTCCTCGTCGCATCCTCGATGGGCGCCCGCCGCGGCCTGCTGCTGCGCGGCGGCGACGTGCTCGAGCGCGTCGCCGGGGTCCAGGCCGTCGTGTTGGACAAGACGGGGACGCTCACGCAGGGGAAGCTGCAGCTCTCGTCCGTCCGGCTCCCGCCCGGCGCCGACGCGGCCGGCGACAGCGACCGCGTCGTGTCGCTTGCAGCGGCCGTCGAGGCGTCGACGCGGCACCCGCTCGCGGACGCGGTCGCGGCGGCCGCGGCGGCGCGGGGGCTCGCGCTCCCCCGGGTCTCGTCGCCGTCGACGGTGCCCGGCTGCGGCGTGCGGGCCGAGGTTGACGGCGAGCCCGTCCTCGTCGGCCGCGCCGGCTGGGTGCTCGAGCAGCTGCCGGCGTCCGAGGCGGAAGCTGCTCAGCAGCTGCTCGCGGCGGGCGGGGCGGAGGGCGTGGAGAAGCAGACAGTGGTGGTGGTGGCGGCGGGGGGGCGCGTGCTGGGCGTGCTGGGCTTCAAGGACACCCTGCGGCCAGACGCAATCAGCACAGTGGCGGCGCTGCAGGCGATGGGCATCAGGTGGGTGCTTTTGGGTGGCGCGTGCACGATGACTGCGACACGTAGGCGGGGGGGGGGACAGGCCAGTGCGGCTGCTGCTGCTCCATGCGCACGCGCGCTGTCCATGGGGGTATGGTGGCATATGGTGCTTGCACCAGTCAGGGATTAGCATGGTGTGGCACACGCCAGTCTCTTACGGCAAAGTCACAGGCAATGACGAGGGATGAGAGCCCGGGCCCCTCTTCAGATGTAGGCCAGCCCGGACCGTCTGCCCCACCCATCCCTGCCCCCCACACACACACACCTTCGCGACGGCCACCTCCCTCCTCGTGCCTGCACTTATCACTTTGGCGTCACACCGCCATTACGCTGACATCATGCTGATGTCACCCTCTCCGAGCAGGGTTCATCTCCTCTCCGGTGACGACGACGCGACAGCCCAGGCGGTGGCCACGCAGGCCGGCATCGCGGCGGGCGACGCGCGGGGGGGCATGTCGCCCGCGGACAAGCTCGAGGCGATCCGGCAGATGCAGGTGGGGGCGGGGATGGGTTAGATTGCCACGGCTCGGCAGCAGCCGTCTCTCGTCTCAGCCAGCAACCGGGGCGCTGAGAACGGCTTTGGGGGGGGCGGCTTTGCGGGGGGCGGGCGCCAAGGTAGTGCTAGGGCGCCAAATTTGAATCACACTTGCGCACGACGCAGCCCATGCACAGCTGGCAACAGCATCACACGCCATTTCACCCTCATGCGGCGGGAAAGCACGCTCACGCGCCCGCGACGCCGCGCCAACCTCAGGCGGCCGGCATCAAGGTGGCTATGGTAGGCGATGGCGTCAACGACGCGCCGGCGCTGGCGGCGGCCGACGTGGGCATCGCTTTGAAGGGCGGGCTGGACGCTGCGGGGGAGGCGGCGTCTGTGGTGCTCATGGGGGACCGCCTGGGGCAGGTAGGCGGAGCACAAGGGGTAGATTCGCGCGGCGCCTGGTTGTATGGGCGGCTGCGCGCTTTGCGCCGTTTGATCCCGCGCCGCTGGGCTGGCGTCCTCAATTCTCTGCTCCCCAGTTTTCAAGATGAGGGCGCCAGCCAAGAGCCCTCCTGTGCAAAGCCCAAGGGTCTGCCAGCCGACACGGGCCACCGGCCCGACCATACCTGCACCTCCCAAACGGCCGAGGGACCGACCCACCCACCCCCTGTCCCGCATTCGTACCCTCAAAATCTCACACCCTCCCACAGGTCGTCGACTGCATCGACCTCGGCAAGGCAACCCTCTCCAAGATCCGACAGAACCTCGGCTGGGCGCTGGTCTATAACGTATTCGGCATCCCCCTGGCGGCTGGGGCGCTGCTGCCGACCCTGGGCATCGCCCTCAACCCCTCGGCC
>NW_014012361.1:0-6573 GCF_000611645.1 Monoraphidium neglectum
CCGCCGCAGGAGCGCATGCAGGTGTTGGGCGGGCCCCGGGCACGCCCGAGCGCAGGCGGGCCGCAGCGGTCTGACGGCGGCAGGGGCAGCGGCGCAGGCGGCGGCGGGCGTTGAGCGCCTGCCCTTCCACACGGCGGCTTTCACCTTCCTTGGGGTCAAGGGGCAGCATAAATTGTTTATATCCGTGTGCATGAACAGATGCAGCAGTGCGAGTGTACCTTGTAAAACCTTTGTGCTAAGCATGAAATCTCATCACTGAAGTGATTTGGTTGCCACGTCGGGGGTGAGCAGCTTGACCTCTTGGGGGTTGCCTGCCCACGCACATGTTGCAACCACTCCAGCAAGATCATGGCTGCAACGAAGCAAGCCAGCAGTTGGCGGTCTGCGTGCCCAAAGCTGGCAGGCCCCAAGCAAACCCGAATGCTGGTGAGCTGCAGGCATCGGGCTACTTAAGCAGGGGGTGCATCAGCAGTGGGTAGTGACGGCCTGCTGTTGCGCCCAGCCCGAGTGTCTTGTCCTGGTCACGCGCTGGGCGCGCAGCTTGCACGCTCACATCAGACGTCGTTGCTCAATCTTCTTTCGCAATTGAAAATCTCGAGGCATGCTCGGCCTTGGGCATGAATAGACGGAGACTCTCTGGTTTCGGATCGTCGAGACGAGGGATCTAGGAGCGCTCGAGACAACCTTGCTGAGCTGGTTTGGGCGCCAGAGGCCGTGAGAGCATGCTCAAGTCGCGATAGGGACGTTGAGATTGTTCACGCTTGCAGCGCACACGCGCAACCTCGTCGGCCAAAGTTGACCATGCGCTGGGCAGCCGCACGGCTAGCGTCTGTGAGCATCTGTCTCTTCCTAGTGGCCATGGCGTCTGCACAGCAGCAGCCATGCATGCAGCTCACGATCGCTTCGCCTGGAGCCCCTCCTGCAATCGACGCACAAGCTGCCATGGCGTGTGGTGAGCACGAGGGCGAAGCACTGGTGACGATGGACGAGCAGTTGCCCACTGAAGGGGACAAGGCATGCCAGATCTCACCATGGGCCGCACCTTTGCACGCACAGGTGCTGCTGGCGCACCATTCGACGTTGCCTGCATCACCTGCCGCTGCGCCCTCGTGCGCGCCGCCCTGCCGCGGCTGCAGCGGGACAGTGTGTTGCCGGTGTCGGACGTGTACACGGCCAGGGGGGCAGAGCTGGTCATGGGACTGATGCGCAGCTGTGCCGGCCAATGGGCGGTGGAGGTGGCGCAGGTTGGTCCAGATTGAGGGAGTACTGTATCGAGATCCATATACTTTTTTGGCAGGCGGGCAAAAGAACGGGCAGGCGGGTAATCCAGTGTGCAAACTAGCATCCTACTGCTTGGCTTGACTCATCATGTGCCAGGTTTGCATCAGCAAATGCAAGCAACTCCTCCCAGATGCCGCTGAAAAACTCTCGCTGAACAGAGCGCCGCGTCACCCGTTTGGTAACGCAACCACAAGTGCATTGGAATGAAAGGTTGCCTTGCTGACACCCGCCCAACGCCCATCAGCACACTTAAACGCCGCTGCTGCTGTTGCCTGCCTTGACTTCCAGATCAACAACACCGCCCTGGAGCGCCTGCAGAGCTGCCGCCCCATGAGCATGCAGCATGCAGCGGCCTGCCTGGCACTCGCGGCCGCTGCGCCAGGTCAGAGCGCCGGGTCAACGCGCACGCTTCGCCCTGCCAGTTCCGGGGGCTTGCATGGCGCCAGCAGTGGCGGCGTTGGGGTCGCAACAGCTCGAAAATCCCCTGCGGAAAGTGGCAGCAAAGCTGACGGATCAGCTGAGCCCGACGCCTTTATGTTGGATGTGTTTGCTGGGGCCACGTGCGACGCGGATGCAGGTGCTGATTCGACAGTCGCCGATGGCGTGTGCCCCGCAGCGCGCGACGCGGCGAGCGCATGGGCGGAAAGCATAGGCCCCTCCTTCACAGCTGGCAGCGGGGCCGCCCATGTGACGACCGCTGGCGCGGGTGCACGGGGGACGGGCCCGCGGGTTCAGGTGCTGACTGCAGCGGGCAGCGCTGGAAAGCTCCGGGAGGCGGTGGACCGCGGCGGGGATCATGACAGCAGCAGCGCTGGCGCTGGCGGTGGTGGGGCCAGGGATGGGGGCGAGGGCGTGGACGCAGACATGTGGCGCATCAGCAGCCGCACAACCAGCGGTGAGAAGGCGGCTATGACTTGCGCCGACTGTGCTGCACATGCACGCGAGACAGCCACCATGTGTTGCAAGTTTGGTTGTGAGTCGCGCCCGCCCGTTCGCGCCATCAGATATGTAGCATTGCCAGCAATGGATGACGCGCCCTCCTGGCCACGCAGGGCCTGTCGTCTGGCAGGCCGGCTGCTGGTGCGGCCGCGAGGCGAGGGACTATGCGCCGGTGTGCGACCCGGAGACGCGGCTGCAGTACCCGAGTGCGTGTGTTGCCGCCTGCCAGGTATGTGGCCGCGGCGCGAGGCGGCCAGGCCACCTCCAATAGACGAAGAGCGAGGCAGGCCTGCCGGCCAGCGCGCATGCGAGTAGCAAATTGCCAGTGTTTGCCAGTGTGCGCATTTAGAAACCCAAGATATCACCTGTAGCCTGTGCTCCTCCAGCAGTCGTCGATGAGTTACTGAGGCTCTACCCTGTACGTCATTGACCCGGCAACTGCAGGGGGTTGCGAAGACGGTGCCCTGCCGGCGCCTCAGGGCACTCGTAATGACCTCCACGTCCCAACGCGCGGCCGGCCCCAAGCAAGCCCAGCAGGCCGGCAGCGCCGCCGCGGTCGTCACTTACGACACCGGGCTCGGGTCACTTGACCGGCCGCTGACGGTCGCTTACTACTACCACCCTGCCAAAGAGCAGGCGGTTGAGTCGCAAGTGCGCGCAGCGATCGCAGCTGCCTTACGCGCCGCCGTAGCCGCAGCGACTGGAGGCAAGCTGCCGCTGGTTGGCGGCGAAGAAACAAGCAGCACGGCTTCAAGGGCGGCATCTAACACAACCGGCAGCAGCAGCGAGAACCGAGTTCCAGACGCGCCTTCTGGTAGCGCCTATCAGTATGTTCGTGACGGTGACAGGAGCGCGGCTGTTGTGGGGTCGCTCCTGGCGGCTGCCGAGCGCGCGCGGTCGGGGGCTGGCACTGTGGGGCCGTTGGCGGCCGACGCGACTGCGCATTCCGCCGACGACAAAGCGGCGACAGTCCTGATTGCTACGGCAGCCAAGGAGGCCATCCGAGCGCACAGGAAATAGCAACCCTGTCACACGGTTTCGGCGTGACAGCTGTACCTGATTGGTTGGGAAAGGTCAGGGCACCCGGCTTGCATGAGGAGCATGCGGCCATGTGCAAACAAGCGCATTCATATTGCTGTGCTGCTGGGCGCGATCGCCTGTCTGATATCTGCCATTCAAAGCCTGTAGCTTATTTTGTCATGTTTATTCTCGGCCCTGCTCTTGTGGGTGTTATGTTAGGCCAGGGCGTGCTGCAGGCAAACCTCGAGTGACGATGCGGGGTGACTCACCATGACGGCCCTTGTGCCTCGTAGCTGCATGTATGTCAAGAGCCGCAGTTTCTGGCCTGCAATCAACTTATCTTGATCATATGATTGTGTACAGGCAGTTTAGAGCAGCATCCTGGCCATCAGCACCGCGGCCAACTCTAGATCGTAGTCGCAATCCCAGTGCATGCACGTATAATATAGAATCATTACTTTTGTAAAGACTCGGACGAAATGGGTGGTTCGGACGACCTATGGGGGGAGGACGGTGACAGCCCCGCCGCAAACGACGAGCTTTCACGAGAGTGGGACGCCAGACGCACTCAGTTCTATAATGTGAGTGCATTGGTGGCGCCGCATGCATGCGTTAGAGGCTGCTACTCAATGTCGCACGCCGCCCAACGGCCCCTGCTTGCCGCGTGCACTGCCTGCGCCTGGATCAAAATGCGCATGCATCATTCTGGTTGCGACGCTGCCGCCTGGATACAACAGTCTGGCTACCGTGAGGGTTTAGACGAGGGCAAGGGGAAGTACCTGCAACAGGGCTTCAATGCAGGTGTGTTGATCAGCACGTGTGCCTGGCTGGCCCCGAAGCTAGGGGGGCGGATTTTGGTCATTACTGGGTCAAACCGCCACCGCTGGCGCTGCAATTTTACAGAACAACGTACCTGCTGCCGGATGCACCCGGGGCAGCGACCGGCTGTGTCGCCGACTGAGGCGGGCGCTCCATACACCAGCTAACCGCCTCGTCAAGCGCAAGTCTGTCCTGGCACTCACCTTTGATCACCACGCTCCAAACTCAAACGCCTCACTCCGCAACCATCCATTCTTGCACCCAGGCTTTGCTGAGGGCAGCCGCGCCGGCTTTGAGTACGGCCTCGCCCGCGGCGCGCTGCAGGCGCTATCCGCCCACCTCGCGCCGCCGTCCGAGGCCGCCTCGAAAGCGGCCGCGCTGCAGTCGGAGCTGTCAGCCCTAACTGCCAAGCAGGCGATGGCGCGCGCGTGCCTGGAGCTGCTGGCAGTCCGGCCGCTGCAGCTGGACGCGGGGGAGGACGGGGAGCTGGCGGGCGCGCTCAGTCAGCTGCGGCTCGGGGCGGCTGGCGGAGGTGCGCATGATCTGGGTTTGGATTTGACACCTGGAGGGAGGTGTGGGGGGTTGAGGGAAGGGGGGCGAATCGTCCAGGGGTCGCTCTTGGGTTGATCCAGCCTTGTCAGGGTTGACCAGGGCTGCATGGAGCCGCAGCATGCTATCCACAGTCGAGCCCTGCCTTGTATCAATGCCAGCGGGGCCTGCGCCGTCAAACACAACTGGCCAGGCGGGGCGGCGGCGGGGAGCGAGCCCACCGGCGGCACGGCAGCGGCGGCAGAGAGCGCGGCAGCTCCCGCGGTGCCAAAGGTAGGCACGGCGGGGTCAGCAGCCGCAGCGGCGGGGCGTGGCGAGCGCGACAGCTGGCAGTGCTACCTGGAGCGTGTACGGGGGGACCTGGCCGCCATCGGCTGCGACGTCCGGGGCGCACCACCGGCGCCGGCTGCAGCTGTCGCGGCGGCCGCGCCGGCGGTGGGCGGCGGCGGCGGGGAGGGCGCTCTGGCGCCGAGCCAACAGGGGACACCTGTGGAACCTCCAAAAGTACAAGCTGCTGTTGCAGATGGCGATCTTGGATGGTAATCTTGCCTACTGCAAACTTACAACATTGTGTCCTTCTTGCAAGCAGCATGCACTGCTCGTTGGCCACGTGGCGGCGCTGTTGCAGCCGAGTTTTCGCATTTTTCGAATGAAGCACAGCGGCTGCGTTCGCGCTCCTGGTGGGCTGCTGACGTCATCACGGGGACGCAGTGTGCAGACATGCGTGCAAGCCAGAGGAAAAGGGCGTTGTTACATGCGGTAACAAGGTTGTCGCACAGACGTCGAGGAATAAGCGAAGGCAGTCCTAAGGAGCACGCAGGCGCTCACAGAAGCCACGCACTCCAGGAGGGAAGGCGTTGTGGGAGCAGGCGGATGCGTGACACAGGTAAAACCCAACCAGGCGGGAGGATGGCGGAGCGGACCACTCGCAAGCAAGCCGTGCAGTGTAGGACTGCATCGGCGGGGCAAACGCAGCAAAGCAGGCAAAGCTGGCTCGATGAGTGGCAAGAGTCAGGAAGGAGGAGGTGGGGGTGCGAGCCTGCGCCCGGCCCGGCTGCCGATGAATCAAGAATGCGCGGACGCGCGCGCGCTCGGAGGCGGCGCGGCGCGGTCGTATGAATGCGGGCAGCCGGGGCGGGCGCGACGAATGAGGTGGACAGGAGGCTCGCGCCTGCTGGTGGGGCGGGTGCGGCAATGCAAGCATGCGATGGGGGGCTTCAAAAAAGGAGAGTGGGAGCAACGGGGATGCGGCGCACACGGGCGCAGGGCCGAGGAGGGATGTGCGTTGTGCCCGCGCTGCGGGCGACGCGGCTGGGTTTGGCATGCTTCCCAGGATATGCCAAAGGCCGCGCCATGCGGCGGGCGCGGGGCGGACGGCACGCCCGGCCGAGCGGGCGGCAAGGGCGGGGCGAGGGCGCTCTGCGAAAGGGGTGCCTCGCGGCAGGCCCAAGCGCGCCGCTCGATGAATGCTTTATGAATCCGACGCATTGTCAAGGGGTCCGCCATGCAATGATGCGCGATGATGCTAGGTTTCGTGGTGCCGGCGGAGCCGCAGCCGCCCCGCAAAACAGATGCCTGCAACAAGCGAGGCCCGCACAGACAAGATCTGGGGGTGGCCTGGAGCCGGAGTCAGAGGAGGGAGGCACCGGCCAGTCAAAGTGCTGATGTGGGAAGGGGGGTTGGGCGCGTACAGAAGCACGCCCCAGGAAACCAGTTTAGGCGCGGCAGGGGGTGCGAGCGCCACGGGGCCCGCCGCGGCGGCTGCTGCCGCCCCGCCGCCAGAGGGCGGCCCGAGGCGCCAGGTGTGCCGCGCCGCGGCGGCGATGGGCCGGACGGGCGGGCGGGCGGCCCGCCCGCGCGAGCAATAGAAGCATGGCATGGCGGGCCACCGCCTCGCGCGGTCAAAGCCGCCGCCACGGGTGCGACCCCGCCTGTGCGACCGCCTGAGCAAACGAGCAGGCGGGG
>NW_014012361.1:7039-15865 GCF_000611645.1 Monoraphidium neglectum
CCCCGCCTGTGCGACCGCCTGAGCAAACGAGCAGGCGGGGACGGCCACGGCGGCGGCTGGGCGTGTGCCCGAGCCTCTCGGAGGGCGACGACACTTTGCTGCGAAGCGCAGCGCAAGGCTTATAGTAGCTGAGCGAGGCGCTGTCGCGTGCACGCACGAGCGGCCAAAGGGGGGCCGGCTGCGTGCGACGACCGCAGGCCACCACACCAGCGCACGCACGGACAACGCGCGCACGGCGCACGCGCGCGGGACGATGCAAGCATCGGTGACACTGCCGCCAATGTGTCCGGGGGGGGGGTGCCAAGCAACGCACCAAACGGCGCAAGAAAAACGCTTGCCCCGAAACGGCAGGGGACGTCGGGTGCCCGGCCGTGTCTCAGGCCGGGGCCCCTGGACGGTGTGCAGTGGGGTGGGTGCAACGAGCCGGCAGCTCTTCGCATGGAGGGTGACCGGGGTGGTGGTGTGACAAGGGGTGTTCCAGCCCTGAACACGGGTGGCAGACTCTGAACACAGGAGGCAAACTGTGGAAGACTGTACAAAGGGGGGCGTTCCCCCACACCGACTCAGGCGCCGCCGGCGCCGCCGCGCATCAGCCGGCGCCCGCCCGCCTTGCCCGGCTGCTGCTGCTGCTGCTGGTTGGAGGCGGGTGCGGCAGGTGCGGCCGCGTCGCGGCCGTTGTTGGTCGGCCCCGCAGGCGCCTGGCGCAACGCCTGCGCCTGCGACTGCTGCAGCTGCTGCTGCTGGGGATCCGGCGCGCCCAGCTGTTCCCGCTGCGACTGCAGCCGCTGCGCGTCGCGCGCCGCCGGGTCCACCGCGTCGGTTGCGGGGTTGTACGGCAGCGGCGTCACGTGCACCTCCAGCCCCGCCTCGCGCCACCGCTGCAGCAGGTTGTTGACGCGGTCGGGGGTGCGCTGCGCTTTAACCTTCATCTTGGCGGGGTCCACCTTGAAGTAGCCGCACAGCTTGGTGTAGCCGCCGCCCAGGCGTGCGGCCTGGGGAGGGGCGCGGCGGGGCAGGAGAGGGTGTCAGAATCAGCGGGATAGCTCAGGCCCGTCGAGGAAGGCGTGAGGGCGGCTGTGGTTGCAGTTCGGCGGTTGCCAGTGTGGGGAGCACAACATGCACAGCTGGGTGCAAGGTTCTTGCCCCGCCCTTTCAAACACTGCCGCATCCCAGTGCATGCCCCGCCCAACCCCCCCCCCCAGGGCGGTCCATCCGGTCCAGAAGATCAGCAGCTGCCGCGCACCTGGGGGTCCTTGATGATCTTGCCGTCGGCGTCGCGGTTGGTGACGGGCGCCTCGCCCGTCTTCTGGCTCCAGGTGCCGCCCATGTCGCGGCGCAGGAAGTGGAAGTCGGGCATGCAGTGGGGGAAGTCGCAGCTCGACTGGGGCCTGGGGGTCGGGGGGAAAGGGGTGGTGTCAGGAGGCGTGGCGGTGAGCGCCCGCTGCGAGCTGCCACGTGGCGCGCGGCAAGTTGGGTACAGTTCAAAGGGCAGAGAGGCGGCGACGAATCGCCCGAGCGGACGCGGCGCCCCGCGGCTCACCTGTAGTAGAGGGCGATGTAGTGCCCCGCCGCCGGCACCGGCCCCTCCACCGCGGCCTTGCGGGTCACGGGCACGCCGCCGTCCGCGACCACGCGCCGCGACAGGTCAGCGCAGGACGTGGTGCGGGGGTCCATCTCGCCCATGCCGCCCGCGAGGCCGGGGTAGCACCTGGAAGAAGAAGCGATGGTGAATGGGTGATCGGCGCTACAAGGCCTGCGCAACCAATGTCGCAGGGTAGGGATCGGCGCTACAAGGCCTGCGCAACCAATGTCACAGGGTAGGGGCCAAGCAGGCGCCAATAACACACCACCTCCCCAACAAACATGGCAACGGCCCCTGGGGTGCCCTTCAGCTGCGCGCACCAGCCGCCGCCGTAAAAGTCAGCCGCGTAGCAGTAGCAGTTTGAGAACCGCAGGCGGTCGCCGGGAAGCTTCTGCCAGAACTTGTACATGTTGCTGCCTGGGTCGAGTTTGGTGTGGCGGAGAGGTTTGTGGCGCAAGCTCGGAGCGTGCCAGCACATGCAGCAGGACTGCTGCCATGCAAGGTGGTTGCTAGCGGCTGATGGGCGTTCAGCGGCGCGCGTCGTGCGTTCGCATCGCTGACGGTGCATTTTGGCGCGCACCCGTGGGCTTGTACTCGCATGCGCCGGCCACTTCGCGAGCCACAGGGCTTGGGAAGGGGCGGCTCGGGCCATGGCAGTCCTCCTGAGGAGCAGCAGGAGTGTGCATGTATGTGCGTGTGTGTGTGTGTGTGTGTGTGCACATGCATGTGCAGGTGTCCTTGTAAGCACATGGGTGTGTGTGGCTGTGCACTTTGCAGTCGCACATGTTCGTGCCAAATGCGTGCATGTGCATGTTGCTATTGTCATGTGCTCATGATCAACACCGGCATCCCAGCCAGTTTCATGGCTGGTCGCCGGATGCTGCGTTCCCGTCCAAACCCTGGTGATTCGCACCTCCACGCTCCAGACCAGGTCAAGGGGGAAGAGCTTGGGACCCGAGCTCTCCTTGTTGATGGGGAACAGCAGCTTGGCGGGAACGTGATCGGCCTCGTAACGGCTGAACGAATTCCACAGGGCCTCATTGTAGGCGACTGCCGCGTCCGCTGCACGTATGACCGCGAAAAGCGCCACAGCAGCGACCGCCAGCATGGCGCGCAAGCGGCGCGTCTCTGTAGACCGGAGCGCGACACACACCGTCGGCATGATGCCTGGGAAAACACGAGGTATTCAAATGAGAGTGTCGGAGGGAGGCAATACGTGAACGCAAGCGTCTCCAAGCGAACACCACCATCGCTTTCGACGAACAGCCATTTCGCCCGAGACCAATCAGATGCACGTCCGGCACCACTCAGGCACAGAAAGTGAGCCTTGAAACCCAGTATGAGGGCCAGCAGCCGCTGGTGGTGGCCAAACGGGACCACTGACACGCAAGCATCACACTATCACCGATCGGGACCCACCTGCCTGCTTGCTGCACAGGCCTCTAGTGATCACGATGAGAAATTGACTATGACAGGCTTCGTCGGGTGTACGGAGCGCTTTGCACTTGGGGCGGCAAGCGCGGGACGTGCTAGAAAACCGTACTACGATTCTGAGTGATTTACACCAGAGAGACGTGTGGTATGAATGTGATGATATGCGCCAACAATACAGCGCAGTGCGACAGGCCCCGCACATGAAGGTTGGAACATCAAGCCGGCTTCCCCTTCGCTCCTCATGATGACTCTGCGGTGTCAAGGCGTGACGCACTGGTTCAGATCCATGACAAGTTGCGGTGTGAAGTGCTCCCTACACGAGGCTGAAGTTGAGCTGTTCACGGAATTTGGCTTGGCTCTCATCAGATCACCTTTGCTGGTTGCGGTTTTCTCAATGTGGCGTCGCCTGTTGGCGGCAGGCTCGCCTTTATTGCGGGCCTGCCAGGCGGGGGAGGCTGCTGGGTCGCCAGCGATGGGCAACACATTCGCAGCAGCATCACCCGCAGCACTCGCGCAAGCGGCCTGGCCTTCGCTTCTGCAGCACTCGACGGCACTGACGCACGGCTGGCAGGCAGGGTTGAAGGCATCAAGCGCAGGCGGCTGCACCACGCGGTGTTTTGCCACACACTTTGAACGCAAGGCAGCAGCCAACCCCGGTGCGCTCTCCTGCACAAGGAGGGGCGGTGGGCAGACTGGTGGCGGGACACGATTGGGGCTTGTGCACAAATGGCCTGCATGTGGGATTGTGTGACGATTTGGTCTGCCACACCGTGCAGCGGTTGCACGACACCCTAACACCGCTAGTGTTTCAACCCAGTGCACGACTGCAACTTGAACCCTCACCCCGTTGCAGCGAAGAATATATTGACCCTCCCTATCGCTCTCCTCCTTCCAGGCTTGAAGTACTGGAAGCCCACCAGCCCGGGCCAGCGCGGCCGTGTGACCGTCCGCCGCACGGGCGTCTGGCGCGGCGGCCCCAAGCGCTGCCTCACGCAGGGGGCCGCCAAGACCGGCGGCCGCAACCACAGCGGGCGCATCACCATGTGGCACCGCGGCGGCGGCGCGCGCAAGATGCTGCGGAACGTCGATTTTGTGCGGCGACCAAACACACATGCCTCAACCGGTGTTGTTGAGCGGATCGAATACGACCCAGGCCGCACGGCGTACATCGCGCTTGTGCGCCACCAGCTGCCGAATGCGCGCAAAGAGACCCGCGCGCTCGCTGAGCGGGCCGCTGCGCTGCGGCCCGCGGCGAGCGGCGGCGGCGGCAAGACCAGCAGCGGCAGCAGCGGCAGCAGCAGCAGCAGCAGCAGCAAACGCGGTGGCGACGCCGCGTACAGGCGGGCGGTGGCGGACCTGCTGGAGCGCCTCAAGGCCGACCAGCACGCCGCGCGCATGGCCAGCCGCGGCGGCGCCGCCGCGCCGCGCCCGTTCAGCTACATCGTGGCGCCCCAGGAGCTGCGGCCCGGCGACGCGGTGTCCGCGGCGGAGGGCGCGGCGGTGCGGCCGGGCAACACGCTGAAGCTGCGGGACATCCCGGTTGGCGCGTCGCTGCACAACCTGGAGATGCGGCCCGGTCAAGGCGCGGCGCTGTGCAGGTGCGCTTTGGCGGCGGCGCCGCTGTGGGCCTGCGGCCGTCCGGCTGCCTCTGGGTCCAGGGGGCGCAGCTGGCCCTTGTAGGCACACAGAGCTTTTGGCATGATTGAGTTGCAGCAGCGGGATTCCTGAGCTGTGCCAACAGCAGCCATTACCAATGCTCGCGGCGCGCGTCCCCGCAACATCCCGGCAGGGCGGCTGGCTGCGCTGCCAGCATCGTCAACAAGCAGGAAACGCACGCCACCATAGCTCTGCCGTCGGGTGGGCGCCACGCGCGCCAGCGACACTGACCGGCCGCCGCGCAGCCGCCAGCCGGCGCCCACTGCGCATGCCGGTGATGAGCTAGCCAGCCACACGCCACGCCTGCTGCCCAATAAGCAAGCCAGCCACACACCGCGCCTGCTGCCCATTGAGCCAGCCCAGCCTCGCTGTGCCTGCTGCCCTTGAGCCCGGCCGCCCTCTCCGCGCCTGCCGCCCATGGGCCAGTGAGCCATCGCCGCGCCCGACAATCCAGCTTCCCTGTCTGCGATTCCTCAACCTCCGCGTGGCCCGCAGGTGAGCACCGCCTCTTCTCCATGGAGTGCCGCGCCACGGTGGGCGCCGTGTCCAACCCTCAGCACCAGAACATCGTCATCGGCAAGGCCGGCTACGCGCGCCACATGGGGCGGCGCCCGATCGTGCGGGGCGTGGCGATGAACCCTGTCGACCACCCTCACGGTGGCGGCACCGCGGGCGGGCGGCCGAGCGTGACGCCGTGGGGCATTCCCTGCAAGGGGCACCGCACCCGGAAGAACTCGCCGATGGCCAAGTGGATCCTCGTGCCGCGGCGACGCGGCAAGCAGGCCGGGGGCGGGGCGAGCGCAGGAGGCGGCCAGTAGGGCAGCAGCGCGGCATCGGTGGCGCCTGGCTTGCATGTATGTGCTGTGCGTTCAAGCTTCGCCTTGTAACGCTTACGCAGCTTGCAGTTTCGGTCGGTGGATGAGTATGTTTGTGACAGGGGGCGGCACGGGGTGGGATGGGGTTGGAGTGAGGCGCTGGCAGGGGTCTCATATGCTTCGTGCTGGTACTGTTCATTATGCTCAAACACAGACCTTATCCAGTTGCAGCTAGGATCAGTCCTGGGTGGGGCGCACCGCAACTGGGGTGGCTGTGTGGGGGCTCCGGCCTGCAAATATGTCGTGATGTGGGCAGGCACCAGCAGGGCGTCGACGGCGCGCCGCCTGCTGTGGCGGTACGCACTCAAAAGCCAATCCGCACTGGCGTTCAAATGATGATATCATTCGCAGTAATCGCTACGGTAACCGCACTTGCTCTCACATACAGCCCAGTTGCTCAACTCGAGGTCCCAGATCGCGCGATCTAGCTATCCTTCCTCACGGCATCCGTTCGGAAGCATATTCATTATCCTGGCTAGACGAAGATCTATCTGAGCTGTTCTGAACCTTTTGCATCCACACGCGTGCTAAGGCCAGCATTTTGGCGCCACACCGAGCTCTCGCTCCTGGCTGCATTTCCAGGCCGCCCGATCGTGAATTCTCAGCGCTCCCAAGGTCTCTCTTGCATCTCCGCAGTGCAGCGAGCCCGCAACGCACTGCACCGCATCAGCAGCGATGGCCGCCCCCGGCTCGCTCGCGCAGCATGCCGTGGAGCAGGCCGTCCTATCTGTGGCCAAGCGCCTGGAGGACCAGCTCGACAGCCAGCTGCACAAGCTCGAGAACCTGAAGGACGACGACCTGGAGCGCATCCGGCAGAAGCGCGTCGACGAGATGCGGCGGCAGCAGGACCAGGCGCGCGAGTGGGCGGCGCGGGGGCACGGGCAGTACACCGAGCTGCATGACGAGCGCCAGTTCTTCAAGGAGGTCAAGGGGGAGGAGCGCGTTGTGGCGCACTTCTACCGCGACAACTGGCCCTGCAAGGTGGGGGGCTGGGAACATAAGGGGGTGGGGCTGGGGCCAGGGGGACTGAGGCGGGCATGCAGCGCTGCCAGGGCGCGAGCGTACGGGCGGCGGGAGCAACGGGCGCACGGGCGCACATGTGCGGCAGGACAAAATTTGCAGGTCGAGCGCGTATGCCCTGCGTGCCGCTGGGGCAGTGTGATGGACCGATGGCCGACAGTGGGACGGAGCGACTGCACGAGCGCGGGCGCTGCCCGCCGCGCCCCAGGTGATCGACAAGCACCTGGAGCTCCTCTGCCGCAAGCACCTGGAGACCAAATTCATCAAGGTGGGCCGGGGAATGGGTCGCGCGTGCTTGCCCGCCGCTGCTTTTCGTTGTGGAGGGCACGGCGTGAGTTGCAAGAGCGAAAAAAGCAGCGTGGGCGAATGTGCATGGTTCAACTGGCCGCGGCGCCCAAAACGAATCTTGCAGATTAACGCTGAGAAGAGCCCATACTTGACTGAGAAGCTGAAGGTGTGGATGCTGCCCACGCTGGCGCTGGTCCGGAACGAAAAGGTGCGCGGGGCACGCGCGTGTGGCCCGCCACGTCGGTGGCACTGCTGTGAGGGGACCGCAAAAAAGGGGTTGCACCTGGGTGGTGGTGTTGCTGATACTGGGGCTTGTTTGCATTTTCAGTACTCAACTGCGACGCCTCCAGGCCCTGGCACTGGTCAAGCGTGCACGATGGGGCAGGCCGCACAGTCCAGGTTTCGGTCCGGCTGAAACTCCATGTGATGCATTCTCAGGTGGTGGACTACGTGGTGGGCTTTGACGACCTTGGGGGCAAGGACGACTTCACCACAGAGATGCTGGAGGAGCGGCTCGCGGCGGCGGATGCAGTGAAGCTGGATGCCCTGGCTGTGGGAGGCGCCGCGCAGCAGAAGCAGCAGCGCAGCGTACGGTCGGGCATCTACCAGCGGGCATCAGATGACGAGGACTCTGATTTTGACTAGATATACTCCCACTTAGTCGCCCTTCTGACCCCGCTTTTGAGAGCCCGTTGAACGGTAAAGTTCTGGTCCCGGCTCTCGGTCACTCACGACACTCGCAAATTGGTCACCATGGTGAGGTCCGGTGCAAGAAAACCACAGCGTCGTCACATGGCAGGTTTCAGAGGTTTCTAAGCTGTGCTAGCTCCAGATCATTGGCCAGGCTCAGGCTCGACAGAATCTCAGGCGCTGCCCGTGGTGCATAGTTCAGAGGTGTAACTCACAAGTGCGACGCAGGCACTGGCAGCCCAGGATTCCTTTGAAGAGAGGCAGCAGCGTCACTGCAGCAGTCACACAAGCGCTACCAGGTGGGCAACGGCCAGCTGCTCGCGCTGCCACCACCCTGACGGACCGAGTTGCGGGCTGAAATTCAAGGCATCCCCGCTGTTGATCACCCAGGGGTAACCTCCGGCCCCCAACGCTGTCGTGTGTCGGCACACGCGCTGCACTACACTACCTACCAGAGTCAGCGCATCTCGCCGCAAGCAACCGTTCGCACCCTTGCGGCGCACAAGCGCGGCAGCTGGTTTAAGCAGGCATGGACTCGACCGGGTCCGAGGCCATCACCTACAATGAGCCGGTTGTGAAGATCGTGTACTCCCTGGGGATCAGGTGGGGCCATAGGGGCCGCGGCCGTCGGCCAGACCGCGGGCGCGAGCGATGCGCCCAAACGTGGCTGGGCCTGGCGCATGCCCCGCCTCTGCTTTTGCATGCTGTGGGGGTCGGTCGGGCCTGTGACTTCGCGCAGCAGCGCCGGCGCAGGGGTGCCACCTGCGACACGGCGCCACGGGCAGCTGCTCGCCGCTGACCCTCACCGCCGTCTGCTGCACTCCACACTGGCCGCCCATGCAGTTGGCAGTGCCTGCGGTTTGGCGGCGCCCGCCTGCTGGCTTTCTTGCTCACTCACCCACACCCACTTGGGGCGTGCCTGTGTGCCCGAACTGTGCAAACCTGTGCGCCTCCCCCCTCGTCCCCGCCTGCTTGCTGCCCAGGGCGCTGGCGGAGTTCATCGGGATGGCCATGGTCATATACACCGGAGAGTCGGTGCGCAGCCCCGCCGGCCGCCGCCGCGCCGGGCGCGCAGCCGATGAGAGCCGGGACGCGGCGTGCCTGGGGCCCCGGGGCTCCTCCGCGGCAGCACTTCAGACACGCAACCCGTCGGGGGTTTGTGCGATGCGTGTGTTGCGTCCATCACCCTTGCCACCCCAACACTCCCACCCCTTCAACTTTGACCTCAACCTCCACACCCTCCCTCTCACACATCCGCCGGCCCCACACCCTGCCCCACCC
>NW_014012360.1:0-15396 GCF_000611645.1 Monoraphidium neglectum
GCCCTAGGGCCATACCTACCTGGACTACATCAAGGAGCTCTACAGCGCCACGCCAGGAGCCAACGCCACCGCAGAGCCCGCAGTGCTCAACCCTCAGGTGAGGGCGAGAGCCCCGTGCTGCTTGCAACCTCGCACGCGCTCGCAAGCGCCCTGCAGCCGTTGTTTGATTGTGACATGGTGAATCCATGGGGCGGCGCATAATTCCGCGGGGTAACGGGGAGAAGCGCCTGGGGTTGCGCGCGTGCGCAATTGTGTGTGTGTGTGTGTGTACGTTTGTGTGTGTGTGTGTGTGTGTGTGTGTGTGCACACGCACGCGTGCTCGTGCGCGTGCGCAAGCGCCGGACAAAGCTCCCCATCGGGTTGCTTAGCTGCGCGTCCGGCTGCCCTGCGACCCTCCAACACGGCAGGCCGTCATCGCCACCAAATCCAGCCTGGACAAGGCCTTCAACGTGAGCGCCATCCAGACCCGCGACTTCCTCCTCAAGCTCAGGTAGGGCCCCAAAGGTGGTTGCTGTTGGTCCGCATATCAACCACGGTGGTGCCTGCCCGGCAGGTGGCCAGCGAGTGCCGCGTGTTGCTGTCTCAAGGTCGCTCTATTTGATTTTGTGGGGCCTGAAGCGTAATCTTCATGCAGTGCCCGTCAAAGGGAGTACCTGCTGAATGAGTTGGCAGCAACAATTTTTCGGAGACACGCGCTGATCTCATCCATTGCAATTGAAATCTGCAGTGAGTCGCTTGGCAAGACGTTGGCTGAGGATGATGCCATCTCCCTGATGACTGGCGGCGTGGATTTTGCTGTGACCCAGGTGATGGTCACGATAGCCGCTGCGTGATTCACTGCAGGGGCTTGGACGATTACTAATGGTGCTACTGCCCCAGTGAATATAGCTTGCCGCTCGCGCCATGGCGCCAACCTAGCAACTGCCCTCCCCTCCACAGGTCGTCGATCAGAACTGGGGCGTGCACGTGAGCTGCGGAGGCATGAGCGAGGGAGGGGCAGATCGAGGGAACGGGCTCGGCTGATTTGCTACTTGGATGCTCTGTAAGGAGCACGTAGCAGCAAGGACTCTACACCTGCAGCTGCTGCCGCTGCTCTGCTGCCTCGCTGGCTAAGGAGCTCGTCCCGTGCACAGCCTCCCACCCTCAGCAGTCCCTGTGCATACTGTAATCCACTCATACTACTCTCAACCCGCATCCATCCAATCGTCACCACCACAGACCGTGATCCCCAAGTGGGTGTTTCAGGCAAGTATGCGGCTTGGTTTGAAATCGGCCGTACGCGGCCTGTGCAAGAACCATCCACGCGTTTGTGCGGGGAATTGGATGTTTTACGCGCTTGCCTGCAGCTCCAAACTGTGCGCTTTCAAGCTGTCCGCTTGGACTGCCCGCACCTGCGTTGCCGCCGCTGCCCCTTCTCTGCTCCACACTGCCGCCAACTTGAGATCAACCTCTCGCAACCTCCAACCAACCTATTACAGGGCAAGACTGATGGCAGCGTGTACGAGGAGTATTCACCCGTCAGCTTCCCTGGCACTTCTCTCAACGGCACCTGCAAGTACAGCCAGAAGTACGCTTACAAGAGGGCCTGATGGTGCTGTGGCCCGCATGCTGCTGACCCATCCACCCATTGCCCATCACACTATTGCGTCACGGCCTACACTGGCCGACGGGCATCGGCATCAGCAGCCGAGCCTAGGTGGCCTGTGCTGCGCGTCGGTGTTTGAACAGGACGGCCCATCACAGCATGTGACTACCCTTCTGTACTGCATGCCCAAGGCCATTTAGATTGCGACCATGCGTGTGCAGCCTCCATGCGCAGTTGCTGAGAGAATCCTTGAGCCGATTTGCGGTTGAGCTCACCCTGTGACCACACGTGAGCAGGGATTGGGCACCAGCCAGACAGCTGGTACAATCTTGCAATCACAACCTAG
Organism: Monoraphidium neglectum; assembly: GCF_000611645.1. Lineage (NCBI taxonomy): Eukaryota > Viridiplantae > Chlorophyta > Chlorophyceae > Sphaeropleales > Selenastraceae > Monoraphidium > Monoraphidium neglectum. Next base: position 1,932 of record NW_014012360.1, read on the forward strand.
CATACGAGCTGTCTCGCGGGTCTGGGCTGGGAGCGGGCGCATTTCTGTGTTGACCATATCTGCACAGGTTCCTGCGAGCGTGGTTCGCTCGCGCCCTACTATTCTCATCCTACTATTCTCATCGTTGGTTTGGAGTCAGGATGACTTCCCATTTGAAATTGGATTGGTATTTTTGCGTGTCTGCAGTTTTGCCCGACAGTCCTTGGGGCCTGCCTGAGTGACTGCCTGTCCGCCAACGCGCTTGCTGACATGTTAGCCCATGCCACCAGGCACATCTGTACATGCCCAGCTGAATCCTGCATGTTCCCAATAGTATGCTGCTGCATGTGCTGCCTGCAGCTGGTGCGAGATGGGCAGATAGTGCTGGCAGCTTGACCTGCATGCGCGCTCTGTCACGTAGAGACCAGGCTTAAGAACTGCTTGAGTTGGAAGAAATATAACAGAGGGCCTCACAGCTGACAGGACCCAGAAAATCGAGCTGTGGGTTGAGCAATGAGAGCTGGCAATGCAAACCTGCCTGTTGAGTGTGTCGTACCGACCCGCACGACTGTCCTGCACCTGAGACCTGTGGGCACCTGCAACTGCCTGGTCTGCACCTGGATAATGCCTCATCGCAGGAAAAAGAATTCACCTCCTGCTCCATCTGTATTCTACCGCGCCGAGAGGGCTGGTCACCCGGTGCATGTCACCACGCAAAGTGCCCACCTCTCGCCATTAGGAGGTGCTTGTGAAATGACATTCAACCTTCTCTGGCCGTTGTGTTCTGCTTGGCCATCAGCAGCCGGTTTTTGAATGACGTATTGGATGTGCAGGAGGATGGACAACAGCACCACACTTTGGCACGTCAGCTGGCCGCAGCACAAATCACATGTGTATGCCGCGCCCGCGCTCTTTTCTAGCACTCCTTTCTATCACCCAATTGCGAGGGTGCACAGGGTATCTTACAACAGATTGCAGTAAATCCAACGCAAACCTTCCAGTAAAGTGGCTGTGTCCCAAGCACAACCAATCTCAGCACAGTGTCTTCAGCCAGGTGCATGGAGCGTGTGCAAGACTTTGCATGCATGGCTGTAGCAACAGCCGCCATTCCCCCCCTGAATCAGCAGTCAGTAGTGCAATTGATGCTGGTGCGGCGCCGCTACACACCTGTTAGAACCTCACAGCCTGCACCCCCCGGGGCAGGCAACCAATCGACGGCCAGACTGATTTTATTGCCAGGAAGTAGCTCTAGAAGAGTCCGCCCCAGCTCAAGGTAGCACGTTTGAAGAATCGCAGGCGCATCAGTGCGATACAGCAACAAAAACTATTTTTGCATGGCTGACTCAGCGGCCGCCAGTCCATCAGCAACCGGTGCACTTTATGCTGGTGCCACTGCACACCTGGTACAGCCTTGAGGCCTGCAGCCCCTTTGGCAGACAACCTGTCATGCCAATATTGTTGCTGAGGTACAGCTCCAAAAGCGTCCCCCACAGGATTCCCCAGGACTCAGGCACTGGGCCCGTCAGCTTGTTATCACTGTCGAGAGTGAGTTGGGGACGAGATGGTTTGAAAGGATGAGTCGGGGACGAGATGGTTTGGAAATTTGGAGAGTCATGCTATGACAAGCGCTAGTACGTAATAGCCCAATCGTGTGCAAGATTCATTTGCTGACATGTCCGTCATTCGCCCCCCAAAACCAGCGTGCGGTAAACCCGCTTGCAGTGTTGTACCGACACAAAAGCCCACAGTTTTGCGATTGCCATTCCCACGCCATAAAACTAACAGCTTTTCAAACTTGAGGCGGCACTCACGAGAGCGACAGCCGCGTCAGCCGGCTCATCTTGGACCAGTCTGGCGGCAGAGGGCCTGTGAACTTGTTGGAGTCAAGGCCCAGCTCCTGCAGGGCTGACGACCACCCCTCACCAAACGCGGGGCTCAGGGTGCCGGTGAGCTGATTAACACTGCGAGAGGGTATTGGAGGGGGGGGGGTGCGCAGTGAAGCCATCAGGACCTGGGTTTGCCTGGAGGTACGGCGGCAAGGCAAAGGCGCCGACGACCAGCATCGCTGCGGGGAATCAGTTCAGATAGCCCTGCATGGAAGGATCAGGCACTCCTCCTTTGATTGCAATTTGATGCGTCTCAGAAGCCTGCACGCCTGCCCCGCACGAGCGCCGAACAAAGCTGCACGAGGTTGAGCTGTTGCGTCCCTGGCCCTCTGGAAAAGCCACCATCCAATACTCACTTTGCGTACAAGGACTTCAGGCGCCGCATCTTGGCCCACTCTGCAGGCAAGGGACCCACAAATGCGTTGCGCGACACCTCGATCCGCTCGATAGCCTGCCAAGCGGTCCCAAACTCGGGGCTCAGCGTGCCGGTGAGCTTGTTCTTGCTGTTGGTGTTCAGGGGGGGGGAAGAGGAATGCATGCAGAGAACAAGTTGTGAGGTATGTGTTGGGATCAATGAGCAGGAGCAAGGAAGCCTCAAGGCAGTCGGTACAACTGAGCTGTTGCAAGGAGCACGCGCAACCCCCAGCCTCAACCAACCAATGCCTCCACCCCTTGTCCAGTGCTCACTTCAGGTGCAGGCCTGTCAGGCGTGTTAACGCCGTCCACTCCTTAGGGATCGGCCCAGTGACGCTGCTCTCTGTCACTTTGATGTCCTCCAGCTTCGTCAAGCTTGCCCAATCAGCTGGCAGTGTGCCCGCGAGGTTGGCACCCGGGCCGCCAAACGCGATGGCGGTCAGCCAGGGGAGAGCCTTGAGAAGCTGCCCAGGCGGCAGCGCGCTCGCTGTCCTCTGCATGTCGATTGCGGCGACATTGCCCCCAATATCGCAGAAGACACCGTAAAAGTTGCAGTAACCCGTGCCTGCCCCGGCGGCTGCCGTCCAGCCAGGGAGCCTGCCTGCGGTGTCTGCCGCTGCGGCGATCGCCAGCAGCGCCTGCAGCTGCGCCTGGTGCCTGTCCAGCTGCGCCGGCGGCGGCTTCGGCGCTGGTGCGGCGTCAGCGTTGTCACCAGCGTTGTCACCAGCGTTGTCACCAGCGTCGTCACCGGCGTCGTTAACGGCTTCGTCCAGGGGGTCTGCGCTGGTGGCTTCGGTGCTTGGGCTGGACGCAGCTGCACTGGTGCTGTCACCTGACGTGGCGGAGGAGCCAGAGATCTCGTTGTCTGTCAAGAGAGCGCGCCTCCAGCTCCAAACCTCGACGCTCCCGAGCTGCCCGTGCACACCCCTACCGGCCCCGCTGGTGGTCAGGGCCAGCGCATGGCCTGCGGCAGCACGGCGAAGTCGGGTGGGACACCAGTGAGGTTGGCGTGTGTCAGCCATCGGCATGTGTGGAGAGTGCTTGCATGATGGTCAGTCAACTGAGCACACATGCATACATATGCCCTGATAGGCTGTGACGTAATAGGTGTGCGGCCCAGCTCATCTTCCCGGTGCGCACGCCCCCTTCACAGCGACAACAGGTCGCGCCCCGCCTGCCATGCAATGCACCTGTGGCCCCGACCAGAAGCGCGAGCACTATGTAACGCCTGAACACGTGCATGGCGCTCCCGTTGTTGAAGAGCCGCGTCTCTCAGGGGCGGGCGAGAGAGCTTACAGTCTTGTGTCGTTGGGTGCGGAAGCGTATATGAGTTACTAGCGGCTCTAGTACGACGATTTTGGTTGATGTAACAATTTATCAGCGCCAGAGGAGTGCGAGCCTGCATGGGTCCATTCGGCTTCCTGGCTTCTCACACCCTGAACGGCGCAGCACCTTCAGTCATCCAGGCCCCAGGGGCCACCTGTCCGCCGGAAGCACGCCCCACTGCCGCCACCAAGCTTCTGCAAGATGCGTGCATTTTGGTGGTGGAGTGATTTTCTAAGGTTGTGCACGAACGTTGGCCTCAACCACAGCCGCCACATCATCACGGATGCAAAGGCAAAGGTCTGCGACTCTTGGACAGCCGGGGGGCGCGCCACACGGCTTGTTTATGCTGTGATGTGGCTGAATGACAGCGGAGCAACAGAGAGACTTTGCAGACCCTGACAAATGTTGTTGGGCACACCCCTGCTAATTGCTGCCTGAAATCGCTTCGACCTGGTCCCGCAGCGACAGGAAGTCCGTCTGCTGCTGCTCGTGTGCCCCAACCCTGTCGCCGGAGCTAAGGTTGCGAGTTGCCGCCACATAATTTGCAGCATCGACAACAAATGTTTACATCAGTTGTGCTTGGGCGCGATTGGCCGCACACATGAAGCTGGGTGGTGGTACAACAGGCAGCCAGTCCGTGGGAGCCCGATGCGCGAAAAAGGCACCGGCGCTCCCATCAAAAATCTGAAATCAAAGAGAGCTGGGCTGCGGCCGTGGGTATGGAGCAGTCCAAACCCGCCCCAAAAACTGCAGCTGAACTTGGAGTGTCCAATATACACTCATAGTGACAAGAGGTTGCTCCTCCCTAACACGTATCAGAGCGTGCATTCACTCAAGCAAAGCAGCAGGCGGACGCACGACGGGTGCAACAGCCAAAGGAAACAGCCGCTGAACCGCGTACACGGCTGCCGGGGCCTTCTGCAATGTACGGGCGCGTGTGTGCATGCTTATGCACACCAATGTGTGTGCATGAAGCCGCAAAGCAGGTTCTCGCCTTGTCCTCAGGCGGTGTCCCACACCACGGCGTGCAGGCGGCAGTGACGCAACAACTGGCAGCCAATATGGCGACCAAGGTGGAAAATATAGGTCATCTGTTGCAGAGGACGACACATGTCCAATCGCGCTCACTCGCAAGTCACTTCACTCAGCACGACGCATGCCCACCGCGACAAACAAGTCCTTGTTGTGCCCGCGCGGCAGCATGTTGCGTTGGGCCTCTCGTAGGACTGAGGCGCCAAACTCTCTCACGCATACCCTGCAAAGAGCATGCTGCGCTCAACCGCCTGTCACTGATGTCTCCGAATCCCTCTCTCGCCCCAATCTCAAGTGCCTAAACGCCCAATTGCTGGGCGCCCGGCCAGCTGCCACGAATGGGTGGCGCCGGACGCGGAGGCTGCCTAAAGGATCTCGTCCCAGAAGGAGCGAGTGGCCGCCTGGTGCTGGTCGAGAGCTGCGGCCGCGTGCTCATCAGCAGCGGCGGCGGCCTCGGCCGCGCTGGCGTACTGCTGACGGAGCTGGTGGCTCAGGGTGAGTGTGTAGAGCCTCGGGTGCTGCGCCGCGGCGGCCGCATAGCTGCGCAGCGCGCTGGCGGGGTCCCAATCCTTCGCGGAGCCTTCCATGGCGAAGTCTGGGCGTGCAAAGAGCGGCTCGCCGCCGCTCCGCGCAGGGGGCAGCGCGCACACGATGCGCCCCGCGGGGCGGCGCACTCGCGCCGCGGCAGCAACGTGCCGGGGGGCCGCGTTCGCCACGTTGTTGGAGCTCTCTATACGTGTGCTGTGGCGCCACATTGCTAGAAATTGGTGGGGCTTGCGCTTCTCCACACAATTGCGGGTCGTGCACGTAACAAAAGGGGACTGGCTCTACAGGTTGAATACACGCAACATGTAAATCATACAATTGGACACGATCACTGTGCGGTGAGCATTTGTTTGGCAGGCGTTCACCCTTAGATTTTCCAACCCAGGCGCATGCGGTGTGGGATACGATAAGTGTATGAATCTGACTTCCACAAATGTACCAGGGTGTACTCAGTGGCCGATGTGTCACTGAACGCGCCAGGTCCCCCGACAAACGCGCAGCCGCGCGCTTGCGCCCTTGGCGCTCGTGCCGTACACGACAACGCCATGGCGGCCGCCGTTTAAGCTAGCCTCCTGCTATTGCTGGGAGCTGCGCCTCGTGGCTGCCCCCGTTGATTTCGTCCTTCTTCAAGCTCACAAGTGCGAGACTGATCGTGATGTGCACCAAGTTACCATTGAAACATTGGACTGGGCGGCTTTGTAATTGCGGAACTTGCTGCAATGTATGCAGAACAGCCCTGCAGATGATACAATTATACAAGCAGGCAGCTCAAACCAGTCTGCCGCCTAGCTGCCCTTGATGTAAGTTCGCATGAAACGACTGTCTTCCTGGCGGTGACTGTGGACGATAATATGCAGGGCCTGGGCCCCCAGTAGCAAGAAGCAGCCAGCTCGCCTGCCGGTCTGAGGTGCTCTTGAATGCACTCGTCACAGCAACGCCGCCTCCACAACCGCCACAGGGAGCGCTGGTAGAGACGCGGCAGGCCCCGCCCTCCTGCTGCCTGTTCGCCATGCCGGCTGCAGGCTTGCCCTTCGACTGCTCCGCCTGGCGCGGGTGGAACGCGGGCGGCGGGGGCGGCTGCAGGCGGCCCGATGAGCAGCCGCTGCCGGGCGCCTGCTGCCTTGACTGCGTGGCCTGGCGCTGCTGGGACACGCTGGTCAAAGACGGGCCACCGCCAAACACTGCGCTGCACATGCGCGCGCTGATGTCTGCGGCTTGCATTGCAGCATGCGCTGGGACAGCAGCACTGCATCCCCTGGCATCGCAGTAGTTGCGCCCAGCCAGCGGGCCACCTGCCGTGCCAGCAGTGCTGTGCTGATGCCACCGCCGTCGCTGCTGCTGCTGCGCCGTGCCGGGGCTGCCCCAATGGCAGGGCACGTCGTACCGAGTCGGAGGCGGTGCGGCGTCACCAGCAGGGCACGGCTGCAGCTGGAAGTTGCGGGGTGGCGCTTTGAATGCTGATGACGCGCCCGCGCGCGCCCCACCACGTGCCCAACGGCTGCCCGCGTCCGTCCAACCAAGCGGGTCGCCTGTTCTGGTGGTGGCAGGTGCTACTGAGGCATGTGCTGCCAACGCAAGCGCGCTGCTGCTGCCTATCACGGCTGCGCAGCTGAAGGTTGGGTCAAGAGCCTCAAACCCCCCTCCAGCAGGACCACCGTCCGGCCGAGACATTTGATGAGGATCCTGTGCCGCTGGTGCCGCTGCTACCGCCGCTGCGGTTGCTGCCCTTGGAAGTGTACGGCCAAACGCCGGCGCTGTGGCAGTATTGCTTGCTGCCGTGGCAGCGGGTGACGAGCATGGCCGTTGCCCCAGTAGCAGGGAGGCGCTGCTTGCGGTGTACGCCCCTGGGCCTGCGGAGTGTCCGACCGAGCGCACACGCAAGGTGCAGCGCAGTTGAAACCATAACTGCATGTTGCGAATTACGCCTTCGGAGTAGATGCACCCTTTTGGCATTCAACGCCCGCGAACCGTTGATATGCTCGCCTCTCTGCAGGCACGCCCCCCGAAACTGTTCACCTGGCCCCGAGTACTTGAGCCTGCCGTTCAGCCGGTTCGTGCGAGACGCAAGTCCCCCGTATCCCTTGCTGGACATGGACGTCGGTCGGGCCCATTGGAGCTCGTAAGTGTGTGACCCCGGCCCTGGGCCAGCCTCAGCAGCAGCGGCGCAGCGGCTGGCGCCGCTGTAAGGCGACGCAAATCGCTCGGCGCTAACGCCAAAGACTGCAGTGCTCATCTCTATACGTCACAAATGCGCTGTATTACTAAGTCATGCTGTAGCTGAAGCGCAGTTGTGGGACGAAGAGAGCTGCCAGGGTCAACGCGGATTTGCGGAACACGCAAGATTCGGTTTGACACGCTTTGCTGGGTCAACACTAGTTGTAGTCACGTAGATCTGACGGGATGTTGCGGCACGCGGCTTTGAAGTCATCCCCACCAGCATCGTGATGGTGATGGTGATGACTCGACGAGTGGCTGCCTCTTGCGCTCTGATCCATACATAACGATGGCGTGAATTGCGTAGAGCACGCAAGAAAATGTAACTTCAGCAATGACGCACGCCTTGCGCATATACGAATTGGGGGGCTCGATCGATGGCCCCCCATTGCTCCTGCTGCACGCCAACGGATTCCACGCACGTGTATTCGAGCCCATGACACCTGCACTGGGTGCCTTCCGCTGCATAGCGCTCGATCTACCAGGGCACGGCGATGCCTCCGAGTCTGGGCCCCAAAGCGCCGTAATTGACTCTGCAGTGCAGCTTCTATTCGATGTGGTGGTCAGAGCAGGCCTGCGTGGCCGCTGCCTCTGCCTGGGTCACTCGCTCGGCGGCGCGCTCGCGCTGTCCGCGGAGGCGGCGCACCCCGGGCTCTTTGCAGCAATATTCGCATTCGAACCCGTGGCCGCCCCGGCGCCAGAGGCGGTCGGCAGCCCGGCGCGCCAGTCTGCGTGGGAGGTGCTGGCCGGGATGGCGCGCAAGCGGCGGAGTGGCTTCGCCAGCCCGCAGGAGGCGCTCGATCGGCTCGGCAGCAAGCTGCCTTTCAGCTCGTTGCACCCTGATGCGCTCCGCGCGTACCTGCGGCACGGCCTGCGGCGAGCTGCTGCCGCGGACGGCGGCGGCAGCAGCAGCAGCGGGGGCGGCGAGCAGCTCTGGCAGCTGAAATGCGCGCCGGAGACCGAGGCGGCCTGGTTTACGGCGGTCGGCGAGTGCATCCCCATCCGCACAGAGCGCGTGCGCTGCCCCGTCATGGTGGCTGTGGGCGCCGTGGGCAGCAGCGGTGCCAGCAGCAGCGGCAGCGGCCAGCCGAGCCGCAGCAGCACAACCAGCAGCAGCACGGGCAGCGGCGGCAACGCGCAGCCCCAACCCAAGGGGGCCGACGGCAGCGGCGGCGGCGACGGCGGCAACATCCACGGGCAGCTGCCGCTGCTCGGCGAGCGGCTGGCTGAGGCGCTGCCGGCTTCGCTCGTGCGCCGCTACCCCCGCCTGTCCCATTTTGGGCCGCTGCAGGACCCGGAGGGGGTGGCATCTGATGCGCGGGAGTTTTTCCTGGGTGTGCTCCAGGCGCAGGCTGACGGCGGCAGCGGGAGCGCGCTGCGGGCGAGGGGCCGTGCTGGCGGCCGGGCGCCGCTGCCGGCGTCACGGCTATGATAACTGATTTCTGGAGCTGGCTGCAGGCTCAGTGCCGGCAGACCCACGGCTGGGCATGATGGCACTGCGACTTCCGCAAGGATGCCAGTGGGCTGAAAACGCCCCTGGAAAGTGCCGACTAAGTTCAACTGAACTCCTCCCTGCCACGCGTTTCTTTCGAAAAGGGCGGCTGCTGGTGAAGCCTCGCCTCTGTATGTGGTGTCGCACAGACGCCGGCGTCCGTGCCAGCATCGGCACCGCATGTTTCCCCCGGTTGTCCAGTCGCTGGCGAGGGGCAGCAAAGCTATGCAACCCACCAATTTGTTCTTGTGGTGATGTGATATCAACGCGTGCCGCCTACTTGTAATCAGGGAAGCTCTTCTTCACCAAGGCCCTTGTTGTTCAGGCAACCAGCACATGCTTATCTAGTACGCAAGCAGCAAATTGGAGATCAAACATCTCCAATCAAATTGGTGAGACAGCCATGCAACAGAGGTGAGACAGCCATAGAACAGAGGCGTTCTTGGGGGCTGCAGGTGCCCTGGGCACCGAAATGGTTGCAAGGCGCCAGCTAACCAGGTCATGGCTTCCCACATTCCAGCGTGAGTGGTACGAGCAGGGGGAACGGGCGTGCCCTCCAGTGTGGTGGCATGGGTGGCCCTTCCAGGGCTCCCCTGGTGTCGGTGCGGTGGACTGCGGTGCGCCATCCGGCAGGCATACATGGATCATGTCATAAGGACCATGGCGGCGTTGAGTGCCTGCTGTGGGGCCGGCAGCGGCCTGAGGAACCGCTAACAAATTCATCCGTATGGGATGAGATGGCTTCGAGCTGGAGAGCTGCAATCTAAGCGCTGTTTGTCATGGCCGGGTGCTGCTCATGATGCTGTTGGGCACGGCCCAACAGCGGCACTGTGTGCAGAGATGCTGTCAGTGTACGCGCTAGTGCTTTACCTGGCGACTGGTCTTTGAATTGCACCGCAAAGCACAATGCGCTCGCCGAAAAGTTGACAAACATGCTTTACACGACAAGACTGGGACCTTGAGAGCTCTCGCTTGGGCTCCGTCGCCCAACTGGGTGTGCGGCCTCGACGAAGCCTACGAGAGTTGTCGCTGGTATACGGAAACAACGAGGGCCGCATCAGCAGACGCATTCGGCCGACGTGCGGCTGTCCAGCACTCAATCCGCTCAAGTGGCTGACGCGGCACCGGCGCTGCATGTGACGCACCCCGAGCTGTCAGAAGCACGCAACCCCTCCACGCAGCGCCGGCCTGGATAACCCGGGATCATGAATCCATCCAACGCCACCGCGGCCATGGCCCTGCAGCCCGCCGCAACCGCAGCGAGGGGCGCCGCCGCCGCAGCGTTGCGAGTGGTCGTCGCCCACCGCCCGCCCCTGGTTTTCATACGGGAGGCTGAAAACGGCTCGGTCTCCTACTCCGGCATGCTGATAGAGCTGCTGCCGCGGATGCTGGAGGCCGCGCGGATCAACCGCCCCTACCAGCTGTACCAGCTCCCCTCGGTGGGTCAGAGTGCACGCGAGCACGCCTGCGCCCGGCCGTCGGGCGCTGAAGTTGAAGCGGCGTGCGTCGGACCCCCGAAGGCCATGGCAGCGCCGCGGGGGCCGCTATGCCGGGCGCGCCTCCTGCGAGCGCCTGGGCCCTGCGTGCGGCCGCTGCGCACCAGCCCGCTGTGCCACGGGCCGCGTCCCCGCAGGCGCTTTGCGAACCCGCGAGACCACTGCCTGGAGCCGGCGGCTGGGGAGGCGCCCCAACCTCAGGTGTCTCTCCACGTGTGTCTCCTGACGCCATCGCACCTACCTCACCCCTCGCCCCCCCTTGTAGGGCGGCGGCGGCTCCCTCCTCGCCAATGGCAGCTGGAGCGGCGTCATGGGCGAGCTCACCGCGCGGCGCGCTGACCTGGCGATGTTCCCGCTGACGCTCACCAGCGCGCGCAGCCAGGCCATCAGCGCGACCGTGCCGTTCCTCGACTCGGGTTACGCCATGTTGGTCAAGATCACACAGCAGGACAACGCCTACTCGTTCCTGCTGCCCTTCCAGGTGGGCAGGGGGGTTTTATTTGGAGTGGATGCCTTTTTGACAAGCAGGATGGGTGGCGACGGGGTCGGGTTAAGGGGGTGGGTCAGGGGCAGCAGCAGGGGCAGCAGGGGCTGGGGCTGGCGGTTGCGCCCAAGGCCGCGTCTCCGTAGAAACTTTTTGGGCGAAGGGCCTCGGCATGGGGGGCTGCGTCAAGCACCCTCCGCGTCGCGCACCGCTTGGCGGGCGAGCCGGCCCGCGGCGCCCCCAACCCCCAGGCGCAGCCCCTGCTGCCCCTCAGCCATGCACGCGACGCCAGGAGAATTCCCCCAATAGTTCCCACCCTGCTCCCTGAACTTCCTCAACAACTTTGCCAAATTCGAATGCGACCCCAAAGCCGATGACCGCTTTTCAACCTTTATCTCTTTGACCCAAATCCACGATCTTATCAATGTGATATTTCAAAATCGCCGTGCAACCCCACCACTCAACCCAATATCCAAAACCGGCCCTGCCACGCAACACTGCAACCTCTTGAACTCCGTGATACCCGCCCTGCCCACCTAACCCCACAAAAAATCCACAAACCTCAAACCCAACCCCACCCCAGAGGGACACCTGGCTGCTGATCCTGGCGGCCCTCGCGGCGGTCATTCTGACGGCCACACTGCTGCACTCCTGGACGCGCCGCGCGCGCCACGCCGCGCTGGAGCGGCAGTATGGCCTCGGGCGCGAGGCGCCGCGGCGGCGGCGCCACGAGCGCGTTATGCAGCACGGCATAGAGACGACGTTCCTACTTGTGGGTCAGGGGGGCGCGCCCTCGTCGCACAGCTGGGCGGTGAAGCTGCTGTACCTCTGCTGGGCCATATTCAGGCGTGTGTGTGTGTGTGTGTGTGTGTGTGTGTGTGTGTGTGTGTGTGTGTGCGCGCGCGTTGATGTCGCGCAGGTTGACGTCTTTTTGTATCTAGTGTTTCGGGGCGCGCTCGCGCGTTTTGGGCACACAGCTTGTGTTGGGCCGTGTTGTGGCGCACGCACACGCGCACATGCTCTCACTCCCGTCCCTCCCGCCAGCTGCATGCTGCGAGGCTGCCTTGCGTTGGCTGGCAGGGCCCCCCTGCTGCTGACGCGCGTTGGGAGCAGAGGACCGGGGCAGGCGCGGCGGCACACCTCCCCGGCAGCGACCTCCCTGCGCGCAGGCGCGCCGTCGGCCAGGCGCACGCGCCCACGGCGGACACCCCTCCCCTGCGACCCTGCCCCCCTCTCCCCTGACCCTTTTCCCCCAACCCCAAACAATACCTGGTTGAACAACAGCGTCATCACGCTCTCGGCTCACACCTGCAACCCTCCCCCCTCCCCACCCCCAAACATGACAGCGTCATCACGCTCTCGGCTTACACCGCGAACCTGACCGCCAACCTGACCGTGTCGCGCCTGGGCGTCTCCATCCAGACGCTCGCCGACCTGAAGCGCTCCGGCAACATGTTCGGGGTGCCCTTCGACTCGTCGGTCAGCAAGTGGGTGCGGTTTGACAGGGTTTGACCGGGTTTGACCGAGCGCTTCAACCCCCTCTGCTCGGCCCCTACCGGGCTGCTGGGACACGCAATGGCGGGAGGCTTTGGTTTGCTCTAAGGCCGGAAATCTCGTGGGAACGAGGGCGGTGTGTGCAGTGCGCGCGCGGCGCTGACTGCGGCCCTCGCGGGAGAGCCTGTCGTGCGCCTCATCCCTCCCCCCATCGCGCCCCCCGCCGCAGGTACTTCCGCGCCTCGAACGACGGCGTGGCCAACAGTCTGCAGGCGTCCATGGTGGAGTACCGCGACCAGGCGGCTGCAGTGCGGGACGTGCGCTCGGTGAGGGAGGGGGTTGGGGTTTATGGAGGGCGAGTGGCGGCGAGTGGCGGCGGGGCGGCGCGGCGGGGCGTGGAGGGTCGGGTGCGGCTGTAGGGAGGGCGCTCGGGGTCTTTGAGGGCACTGCCAGGGCTGGGAATGGCATGGGGGCGGGCCAGGGGGTGCAATGCCTTGGCACAGGGAGGGCCCGTGATCCGCAGGTGGCCGCCTCGCGGTCGCCGCCTGCCGCTGCCGGCCCCTGTGTGGCTCTGACCGCGCAAAACGCAGCGCTGAACGGCGGCGTGCGGTCGCCTCACCAAGCGCGGACGGGGCGGGCGGTCGCTGATGCGCCTGCTCACCGGCATGGGCGCGCCCTCAAAACCAACACCTGCAGGGCGCCATCGCTGCTTACGTCACCGACTTCCCTGGTGGGGCGCCGTGAAGAGGGGGCGGGGAGGGTGCGGGTTCGGGAGGGGGTCGAGAGGGTGCACCGCCGGCCGCAGCTGCGCTCCATGCCGTTGGTGCATCACCCATGCATTTAAGGCCCAGCAATGCTGCCGGCGGCGGCACCGCGCGTTGCTCGCGGCCCTGGAGCCCTGCCGGCTCGCGCGACCCCGCAACTGCGGCGCGGCCGGCCCTCCCACGTCCCCAGAACGGAAGGTCCCGCTCACCGACCCCCTCTACCCTTCACCCCTGCATCCCAAGCTCGTCTGCCCCCCAAAGGCTACCACTTGAACCCGCCCACGCGCTCCCCTCCTTCCTGGCGCCCCGCCCCTGCCCCAAACGCTCAACCCCCATGA
>NW_014012359.1:0-15394 GCF_000611645.1 Monoraphidium neglectum
CCGCTCCCCCTCCGCTCCCCTCACCTCGCTCAACGAACCCCCGCACCCCGGTCGCAGCGTCCGCCACACGCACGTGCTGGAGGACCCTTTCGACGACCCGAAGGAGCTGACTCAGCACATACCAGACGCCTCCCCGGAGCCCCAGTTCGAGCACGTGAGCACCCCTTGATAGGGGTAGGGGAGCCCAGCCGAGGTTCGGGGGAAGGGGGGGCCCACGCGAGGGGCGGCACGCCGCGTCCGGCAGGGGGAGAGGCGAGCCGTGTTTTTTGGTGTATTTGGCGGGAGCCGCCGGGGCGCCGGGCGCAGGCGCCACGCAAGCACCGCTGGCGGCCGCCGGGCGCTGTGTTCCGCCCCGAGCTCGTCGGGGTGCATGACTCAGCACGCCGCGCCGACTCGCGGGCGCGCCACGTGCACATTTTTGATGCACTGTATTGGTGCCTGCATGCAGGGTGACAGGCTGGAGGACGACTGGGTGGCAACAGAAGACACGCGCCCCGCTGAGGAGGTGGAGAAGGAGGCGCGCAAACAGGGTGGGCCGGCGGCGCGCGCAAGCACGAGCGCAAGCGCTGCTGTGCAGCCGCTGGCGACGCCGCGCGTGGCCGGGCCCGCCGCGGCGCCCCGGCCCCGTCCGTCCGCCAATCGCTCTTTTCCGCGGACCTTCCCCTCTGCGCGACCCATTTGGACCGCATAGTCGGCGCGCAGCCGCCCCACCTGCGTCGCGAGCGCGCGCCCCGGTGCCGACGCCGCACTTCCCCCCACTGCCCTGCCCCAAAACCCTGCGCCCCCCCCCCCCAATACCCCAGAGGCTAAGTCGCGCGCCGTCGTGCTGGAGATGATCGGGGACCTGCCAGAGGCGGACGCGGCTCCCCCCAGCAACATGCTGTTTGTGTGCAAGCTCAACCCTGTCACCACTGAGGAGGACCTGGAGATCATATTCTCGAGGTGGCCAGGCCGGCGGAGTGTGTGTGTGTGTGTGTGTGTGTGCGCGTGTTGCTTCTGAATTCCGTGCTCCAGCGCAGGGTCGAGCAACAATGGCTGGGATGCCAGCGCACAGTGTGTGTCTGTGTGTGTGTGCGCGTGCGCGCGCGCGTGTGTGTGTGTGTGTTTGTGTGTGTGCGTGCGTGCAGATTTGTGTGCGCATGTGCGCGCTAGCGCTTGAGTGTGTGTGTGTGTGTGTGTGTCTCTCCACGTGTGTGGCGCGTGGCTGAGAGTGTGCCCGCGTGCATGTGCAGGGAAGGGGAGGCGTGCGGAGCATGCTTGGTTTGCCTTTGAGGTTTGCCATGCGGGCTGTGCTCGAATGCGGCCTGCAGCACCCATGTGTCTAGCAACCCCGCCTCCGTGGCTGCTGGTCGCGGGTGCAAGGGCTCGCTGTCTCCCCAAAACACGGACAACTAAGGAGCCCTGCTGCAGCTGCACACCTGCCGCCTGCTGCTGCCACCCATCCTCCCCCCCACTGCCCCCAACACACACGCGCGCACACACACACACACACACACACATATACACACACACTCATCCAACTCCCAGGTTTGGCACTGTGACATCATGTGATATCATCCGTGATTACAAGACGGGGGACAGCCTCAGCTACGGCTTTATCGGTGGGGGGGGGAGGGGGTTGGCGCTGTCTGTCCAGCTGTCCGGCAGGAAGCAGCCCGCAGGGCACCCAGCAGGGCACCCAGCAGCCTCATGCGCCACACTGAGCCAGGCATATACTCAGACAATGACATGACATGCGCGACGGCGCACACGCGCGTGCATGCATGGGCGCACATCGCATTTGCATGCGTCAAAGAGGCATGCTCGCATGCGCACACTCGCACACGCTCACGTGCATGCACACATGTACATTGCGTGCACACGCTCACTCGCATGCAGACACGCGCGCACAAACGCACACACACACACACACACTTATTTCGTATTCCCCCAGGCTTTGATACTGACGAGGCGTGTGTGGAGGCGTACATGAAAATGAACAACGCCCTCATAGACGACAGGCGCGTCAAGGTGCGCGCACACGTGGCTGTGGACGGGCTCGAGCGCGCGTCACGCGCTCAGGAAACGCGCCGACGCCGCCTGCGTGTGTGGAGTGGGCTTGTCTGTTTTGAAGGGGGCGGCGCCTGGGTTACGAGTTGGGCGGCGCCAGGACCGACAGGCAGGGGGAGGATGCGTATCGACGCCAACACAGCGAGACACACTTTCACTCACACTCACACGCGTGCGTGCGCGCGCGCGCGCACACACACACACACACACACACACACACACACACACGAACACACACGCTTTTGCCGTCCAGGTGGACTTCAGTCAGTCGGTCAGCCACCTCTGGAAGCAGTTCAGGCGCTTCGGCCGCAAAGGGGACGCAGCCCAGGGCCAGGCCGCGGAAGAACACGCGGGCGGGGGCGGCGGCCGCGGCGGCGGCGGCCGCGGCGGCGGCGGCCGCGGCGGCAGGGGCGGTAGCCGGGGCGGCGGGGCAGGCGGAGGGCCGGGCAGCAATCTGGAGCTCAAGCGCCCGAATTTTCATGGGGCCGGCGGCGGCGGCGGTGATTACAGAAAACAAGGCGGAGGCGGCAGCAGCGGCAAGGGGCTGGAGGCGGCGACGGCCCCGTCTGCCGGTGGCTTGGAAGAGCAGCGCGCCCCGCCGCGTCAGCAGCAGCGGGAACGCGAGCTGGAGCCAGAGCGGGGGCGCGAGCCGGAGCGGGGCCAGGAGCGTGCGCCGCACCGGGCGCGCCGCAGCAGGAGCAGGAGCCGTGAGGCGCGGCGAGACAGGGAGGCGCGGCGCGAGCGCGAGCCGGCAAGGGAGGAAGGCAGGGAGGCCACCCGCGGCGGCAGCGACGGCCGGCAGCGGGAAAGCGGGCGCGACCCCTATCGGGACAGGCACCACAGCGGCGGTGGCGGCGGCGACGACGACGACAGACACAAGCGGCGGCGCAGCAGGAGCCGCGACAGGAGGCGCAGCCCACCCCCGCGCCGCAGGAGCCGGTCAAGGAGCAGGGGCCGCGGGGGCGACCGGGACAGGGACCGGCGGTAGTCATCATCCCTGTTTGCAGCATGGCCTCGTGTGCTTCGTGCGCTTTGGCAATGCCCTGCCGTTTCTGGTTGTTTTGCCGTTTGTTGGGTGCTTGCAGCAGATGGCACTGTCCATTGAATGCATAGTCGGTGCATTGGGGGACACCTTGCTGAAAATGTATAGTGTGTTACCTGGCGCGAGTGGCGCTGGCATTGCTCTTGGCAGGCAGGGGCCACCTGGGGCGGTGCCGCTCTGAGCGCGCATCAATGCGCTGGTGTTACAAACGCACCGCGTGGTTAATTGGCCAAGATCGTCCTTGCATTCGGCACGCATGGAAACACTGACAGGGTCTACACAGGACATGGTTACACGGGTGGCCGCCCATGGAAGGCCAGGGGCGCGCCACGTGGCCCGCTGCATGTGTGTGCAGAAACCTGATCACCGCTTTTGCAGCAGCAGCCGCCTGGCCTGCCACATCAGCAGCGGATGTGCCCGCTGG
The DNA here is from genome assembly GCF_000611645.1 of Monoraphidium neglectum. Lineage (NCBI taxonomy): Eukaryota > Viridiplantae > Chlorophyta > Chlorophyceae > Sphaeropleales > Selenastraceae > Monoraphidium > Monoraphidium neglectum. The sequence goes on from NW_014012359.1 coordinate 3,516, forward strand.
CCTGCTGACTTGCCTGCTGCCGCCTGCAGCATCGGCAGCAGCAGGGGGCTACGCTGCCGCCAACATCAGCCGCCCCTCTGCCAGCGTCAGGCAAATGTGCGCTCGTGGGTGCAGGGGAACGCTCCGCACTCACTCCGCAGTTGCAGCGTTCACAGGAGCCCCGCCGCCCAGATCGCCGTCGCCACGTTTGACACGGTATAAACTGCCAGCTCAGCTTCAGTACCCTGTTACTTAGGTCGGCTCTCTGGAATCTGTTGAGAGATGCTGCATGAGCGAGAGGACGAGTCTCACTGCAGCACACTGCTGGCATCACGGCGACACACAACTGCCGACTGTGCCCTTGCCCCTCGCTCCAAGTCTCCACAATTTTTGACGGCTCTCGCAGCGGCTGGCCAGCGTGATAAGAAGCAGCAGCCACACAACTATGCACAGCCACGGACGGATCCCCTTGCATATTGGTTGCTGCAACACCCGCTTCGTTGCTTTGCCGCCGATGGCCCCACTGCCCCGGCAAGTTCACAAGTCTTGCCCTCTTATGGAGCTGCTGCTACGGTACGCATGCTAGTGGTGGTGATGGTGCTGCTGCGCCTGCTGCTGTTGCTGCTGATGCTGTGCCTGCTGCTGTGCCTGCTGCTGTGCCTGCTGCTGCAGCTGGTACGGCAGCAAGGGGTACTCCACCGACAGCTGCTGCACCTCTGTCGGTGTGAGCTTCATCTGCACGCCCCCACTCGCCAGCCGCAGCTCCCGCGGCACCCCGGCCGCCTCGATCGCCGTCGATGCCTCCGAAAGCAACGCCGCCTGCGCCGCAAGCGCCTGAATGCGGCGGGATGCGGTCGCGCGGCGCGGCAGGACGTGAGGAGCTCTGGATCGTTAGGCCAGGCCAGACGACTCGGCGCTCAGTGCAGGAGACAGGCAACGCTCCTGGCAGCAAAGCAGGCCGGCGGGTGGCAAACGCAGTCTGACGTCACGAGAGTCTCCAAGCAGTCGCATACCTGAGCGCTGCGGCGCAGCAGGGCGCTGTCGGCCTCCCGCGCCAAGACCACGGCCGCAGCCAGCGCCTTGGGCGACGCGGCCACCCTGTGCGGCGCAGGGTGAGGCGCAGGCCGGGTGCTGTCAGTTGGTGCAGGAATGATATACATTTCAATCTTGGGAGCTCCGGGCCACCTGAGCCGTGTGCAACCCGGAACGGGCGCCCCAGGCCAACCCCGGAGACGCGCGGCGGCGCAGGGGCCGGCGAGCGCCGACTGTGGGCGCCCTGCATCGCGCACAGGTGCATGTCATTGGCCATAGTTCCTCCGACAAGGGGCCTGCTGCTGACCTGTAGAGGTCGGCGTTGCTCGCGACAGCCAGAAGCTTCAGGCAGCCCACCGCCGCTGTCAGCAGCGCGGCCTGGGCGGCGTCCAGGGTCAGGCCCTTCTTCTTGGACTTCTTAGACCCTTGGCATACATGCGTAGAAGCAGACAGCAAAGGGTGGTTCTGGTACCCTCAGTGGAAGTGGATGGCGACAGCAGCTTGCTTGTCTCCAGCCCCTCGCAAGCCCCAAGCGTTCCTTCCAGGCCACATCCAAACATCAGCAGCACCAACCGCAAAAACAAGCGACGTAGCGCAGCCCGACTACTGATTATTCGTGATTGACTTCATGTTGGGTCAATATGCATCACCTGCCCCGCTAGCTGCCGGCGCCTGCACCGCGCCCATGACATCGCCCACAAGCACCGCCAGCCGGTGCGCCGCCAGGCGGCCGCTGATGAGCGCGCAGGCATCCTGGGACGCGGCCAGCGCCCAGAGGCAGCCGGCTACAGACGCGCGCGTGCTGAGGGACACGGGACCATCCCACTTGAGCGTCGCGCTGTTGCGGCAGAGCAGCGGCCCCGGCGGCTGCGGTGGGGCGGGCGGCGCAGGGGCCATCGGGGATGCGCCTCGGTTCGAGAGGCGCTTCAGGGCCGACTCTTTGGGCTGCAGTGACGCAGGCGCGTGCTGTTCCAGTGGTGTCTGCGGCTGTGGCGGCAGGTGGCCCTGTTCTGAGCTGCGGACGCTGCCGCGCACGGCCCCGGAGCGCAGGCTTTTGATGCGGCTGAGGCTCGAGGTGCGGCTGATGTTTGATTCGTTGCGCCTGCGCGCGCGCGCGCGCGTGTGTGTGTGTGTGTGTGTGTGTGCGTGCGTGTGTGTGTGTGTGTGTGCGCGTGCGCGTGCACGCGCGTGCGTGTTGTTGATTTTGACTTCAAGGATTGTCGTCCAGTTATGCCCAACCAGGGGGAAGGATCACAACAAGCTCTCCCCCTTCAGGTGCAACGTGCCTGCATCCACGCCCCTGCCTCACTTGATCCGCCGCAAGGCCGCGTCCTCCTGTCCTTTGTCGGCCTCGCCGCCCTCTCCGTCCGCCGCCGCAGCGCCCGTCGGATCGCTGGGCAGCGCCACCTTGCGCACAAATGAGCTGAGGTGGTTCCAGAGCGCCGCGCCGTCGCGGGCCCCGCTGCCGCTGCACCTGTTGCTGGGCGTGCCCGGCGGCTGCTGCTGCGATTGCTGCTGCTGAGTCAGCGACTTGGGGGGCAGCTGCTTAGGCGGCTGGGGGTTGAGGATGTGCGCGTAGGTGCGCTGCTCCCAGGCCACGTAGGTCGCCGGGGGTGGCCCCAGCAGGTCAGCCAGCAGCTGGATAGCCGCTGCAACGACATCATCCAGAATAGGGGTTGTTGCAGCAGCCAGCGTCAGGGGTTGTGTCGGTCGCTCAAAGCCCCGGATGGGCGCGCGTGCGCGTGTGTGTGTATATGTGTACGTGTGTGTATGTGTGTGTATGTGTGTGTTTGTATGTGTGTGCGTGCGTGTGTGTGTGTGTGTGTGTGTGTGGCATGCTGGATGCTTGAAGCAAAGTGGCGGGACCAGGAACACAGCATAACTAGCACAGCTTGCACCTGCCAATGCCCATGGCGCATGCGTGGGCTTCCAAGCACTGCGCGCACCAGGCGTCGCCAGCCGCCCACGGTTGCCCTCGCCTCCTGGCCCTTCCACCAGGGTGCGCAGTGCGCCGGCCGCAGCGCCCACTGCCGCCTCGCTCTTGTGGCGCCCCGCGGCTGCCAGCAGCGCATTCAGCATGCCTGCCGCGCCGGCCTGCTCTGAGAATTCCGGGCGCTGCGGCGTGGCGCAGATCACAACGGGGAGGTGTATTCTGTTGGAACTGTGCAGAGCTTGCTTGTGAGTGCTCTCTTTTGTCTCTGCCGCGTGCTGCTGCTGGCGATGCGACAGGCATGTGCACACGAGTGCGAGGCCATTGGAGTGACCCGATCGCACAAGCGCTACATACAGTAGTCAAGGGCCATCAGAGTAGGGCTTTGGCAGCGGTGGGCCTTCCGCCAGCGCTTGGAGGCCCCAGCTCTTGCTGCCCGCATGCACCCGCAACCCCGCGCCTCAGCTTTTGCCCCCCTCTCCCCCAGCCACCTGCTGCACGAGGTGCGTGACCACCGCTGACAGGCTCCGCACGGTGTCATGGCCCGCGGGGCCACCAAGGACGGCCGCGTAGAGGGCCCAGGGGGGCTCACTGCCCTCCTGGCCCCTAAGCAGCGCGGCGCGTGACTGCGTGCCGATGATTAGGTGGACATGCCAGCGCGCGGCGGGGGGGGGGGGCGGCGGAGATTGTCACGAACGCGGTGCGCATAAGCAACGCATGCACACGTTCCCCGAAGAAGGCCGGTGATGGGCAAGTTGCAGGCTGTGCAACAATTTGTAGCTAGGCCCGCTCCTTCATCAGACTCACCAGCGGCTCCGCAGCCAGGGCGGCCAGTACGTGTGCGGCGATGCGGCCGGCTTCGTCGCCCTCCCCTGCTATCCACCGGTGCAGCACCGCAACCGTGCCCTTGCCCTTCGCGACCGCCTCGCATACGGGGTCATGGCCTCTGGCCAGGTGCAGCAGAATATCTGGGTGTGCGTGTGGTCAAGAGGGGGGCCGTGTGGAGGTGGGTGCCCGGTACGCAGCAGGAACATCGATGAGGACCAAGCAAGCGACCCTGAGTGAAGGTCAAGCTGTTGCCCGTCCAAGCACCACCATTGATCGACATTCTGAACAACATTCGGTGCGGATTTGCTAAACAGGTTGGCCAGGCGCGCCCGCTCACTCGCCGCCGCGGTCGCCTCGGGGCCGCCTCTGGCCGCATCCAGGACGCCGACGCACGCGTTGACGGCGCCCGCCGCCACCAGGTCAGAGTGGGCCGAAGCTTGCATGCAATGATGCACGAGCAGAAGGCTGGCCTCCTGCCGCGTGAGCTGGCCCTTGTTTGAGCGCTGCGGGGTGCACATCACGTGTGAAGATATGTCAGACATCCAAGTGCTGGGCTTGCCCAGCAGTGGGTCGCGTTGCCGCAATGCACACACAAGCGGCGCCGTGCGTGCGAAATGCAGAAGGCCAAACCACATTAAGGTTAGTCCAAAGTGGGAGTCTCACCATGCAGGCCACAAGCGCGGGCAGGTCATCCTTAATCTCAGAGGTGGATTGGGCATAGATGACTGCGTGCTTCGCCGCCTCTGCCGCAGCCTCTGCCGCCCCTAAAGCCGGGGAGCTCTTGCCGCCTCCGTCATTGCTGCCTTTGCCAGCCTTGCCCGCCGCTGCCTTCTCACTCACTCCTGAGGACGACATCCCGCGTCTTGGTGCTGCTGGCTGCCGGTCAAAGCAGGCGCGCGCACCGCTGACTGCAGCAGCAATTGAAGCTGCACATGGAGGGTGCGCGTCAAGTCACGCAGTGCTTGTTCTTCGAGGGCTGCACACAGTTGCTTGTTTGATTGTCAACAGAACGCATGTAGAGTAGTAGAGCAGGACATGATGCTCTTCTTTCGATCATCATCGTGTTGCAGATCATCGCTGCCTGCCAGTCAAGACGTGCTGAGTATACAGCATCATGAGCGCCATACTAGTCGTTTTGAAAGCATGGTGGCGCGAGCGGGGGTGCCTAGGTCGCGACCCGGTATCAATCGCAAGGACTTGCAAAAGACAGCGCAGCTGGAGTATATGAAAACATTTTATGAGGTAAATATATGCCGCGCCGATCAGCACGAGCCTAGTGGCTCAAGCCAGCAGCAGACCGCTGTGCTGCCGCCAGTGAGCTGCTGCTTTGGCGCATCTGCAGCTGCATGCAAAGCGCGGCACCCGTGCGTGCGCAACCCACACCAATCCATCCGATCTAGGCAGCCGACCGGGTTGAAGGCGAGGATATCGTGGTGCAGCTGGACAGCGCGAGCCCGCGCGCCGCGGCCGCGGCGCGTGACGAGGCCCGCGCCGCGGAGCTCAACCGGCGGCTCGGCGAGCGCATTCGCGCCGCCACATCGTGGGACGAGCTCGTGTCGGTGCTGCATGAGCACGGGGACGACCTCAACTACATCAACGTGGCGCTGCTGGCGGCGCGTGCCGGCGAGCTGTTCCCTGGCGCTTCCGAGCCCCCGCCGTCGGCGGCGTCGCAGCAGCATGACCAGCAGCATAACCAGCAGCAGCAGGAGCAGCAGCAGCAGAAGCAGCAGCCGCCGCAGCAGCAGCAGCAAGCAGACTTGGACCGCATCGCCGCCCTGGTGCTTGAGCGCGCCTCCTGGTTCCAGGCCTCCCACTTCGCCGCGTCGGCCTGGGGCCTCTCCTCTGCGGGGCTAAAGGCACGCGGCTTCTGGCGGGGGTTCTGCGGCGCGTGCGAGCGGAAGCTGCCTGCCCTCACCTTCGCGCAGCTGGGGGCGGTCCTGTGCGCCTCCGCGAGCAGCGAGTGAGCGGGGGACGGCGGGACGCAGGGCTTGCCTGCGCGCTGAGCAGCTCGCTTCCGGGGCTGTGTCCCTGCCGGCGTTGGTTTGGGCGTCGCCCGCGGGGCGAGAACATGTGCTTGAGGTAGCCTCTGGGGGATCGACTCTCCTCGGGTGAGAGCACCCCGCCTTGCTACAGCTGGCTGTCCGGGCCATCCCCTGTCTGGGGACGCACCCTTCAGCGTGGCCCTTCAAACGGCCCGCTCCGCATGGCACAGCTGACCCCGCGTCGGCCCGCCCGCCCCGCCCGCCAGGTACGTGCCGCCCCTGCACTGGGTGGAGCGCGCCTACCGCCAGGCCAAAAAGCACATCCGCGCCGCGGAACCGGAGCCGCTCGCCCGCCTGCTGTGGGCGTGGGGCGAGTGGGGCTACAGCCCCCGCGACCGGCCACTGGTGAACCACATCAAGATGCTGCTGCGGCGCATGTTCAAGGCGCGGGCGCTGGGCGGGCGGGGGCTCGTCATGGCGATGCGCGGCGTGGCGCGGCTGGAGCCAGAGTACTGGCCCAACGCGCGATGGATGGGCGCGTTTGTGGCGACGTCCCGGCCGCACCTCCAGAGCCTGCCGCCAGGTCAGCGGCCGCGCGTATAGGCGGGGGCAAAACGCGGCGGGCGGCACGGGAGGGGGAAGAGAGGGCGGCGCTGGCTCAACCCAGCCGTGCGTTGTGCAGAGCTCGAGCCTGTGTTCGGCCCCGCCTAGTCCAGCTGACGGGCGAGCGGCCGGCGTGCGCCCTACAGCAGGCCTGCCTGCATGAACCAGCTGCGCCTCACCAATGCAAAGCAAGCTAAGCTCAATCCTCTCAAGCCTCTTTGCCCTCTCAAGCCTCTCAGCCCCTTCAACCCTCTCATCCCTTTGAAACCCAAATTCCATATCTTCCAAGGCGACGTGGTTGAGCTGCTGCTGTCACTGGCGGCCATGGGCCACCGCCCCCAGGCTGTCTGGGTAGACGCAGCCCTGGAGCGCCTGCAAGCCGCCATGCTCGCCGGCGCCGGCGCTGGCGCCGCCGCAGGCGCGCCGCAGCTGCGCTCTGCAGTAGCTGGGGCCGCGGCGCTGCCTGGCCCCGGCGGCGCGCGCGCGGGGGGGCAGGAGGCGGCGTGGTTGCTGCCTGAGGCTGCGGGGCCCGGGTTTGGAGGTGATGCCGGGGTGGAGCAGGCGGAGCAGTTGCTTGACCTGGCGCTTGAAGCTGGCGGCAGCAGCAGCGGCGGCAGCGGCGGCGGCGGCGGCGGCAGCGCGGCGTCCGCACGTGGGAGCGTCGGCTACCGCCTGCCCCAGGCGGCCGCGGCCGAGTGGGCAGACGAGGGCGACGACGAGGGGGAGGATGGCGAAGCAGAGGATGCGGGCGCGCCGCGGCGGCGGCGGCCGGCGCAGTCATCTGGCAGCGGCGCGGCCGCACGCCTGCAGCAGCGGGGGCGAGGCGACGCGTGGCAGGCAGCAGAGGACGAGGTGCAAGAGTGGGCAGAGGGGGAGGACGATCTGGATGAGGATGACGAGGCGCAGGATTTTGACGTTGATGGCGACACGTGGCCGGAGGAGGCTGAAGATGAGGAGGAGCAGGAGGGGGACAATGATTCTGATCTGGATTCGGCCAAAGGGGGCGCCCCGGCGCCGGCGGCCGGCGTGCTGGCGCCTGCAACGGCCGTTCGACCAGCGGGCGCCCAGGTGGCACCAGGCGTGGAGGGAGCCCATGCGGCGGAGGCAGCGGCCGAGGCCCTGAAGCCGCTGACGCCGCGCCAGCTGGCGGTCGTGGCCTGGTGCCTGGGGGCCCTCGACTTCGTGCCGTCCCAGGCGTGGCTGCAGGCGTTCAACCGCGCGCTGCTGCTGGCGGCGGACGGCCTGGGGCCGGATGAGCTGGCGGACGTTCTGCACGGGCTGGCCGGCATCGACGCCCCGCCCGGCCCCGCGCTGCAGCGCGTCCTGCTGGCGCGCGCGCGTGACGCGCTGCCGCAGATGGGGGCGGAGGCTCTGGCGCGGGCGTGCGCGGCGCTCGTACGCCTCGGGATGCGGCCGGCGGCGGCCGACGCGGCGGGCGCGGGCGCGGGCGTGCTGTCCGCACCAGCGCGGCGGCGGCGGCAGCTGCCAGTGGAACAAGCGGGGCCAGGCGGCAGCAGCGGCGGCGGCGGCGCGGCGGCGCAGGCGGCGACGGCGAGCAATGGCTGGGGAGAGGCGCTGGATACATGCATCTTACGCCTCGCGCCGCGCATGACCACCTCGCACGTCGCTGATGTTCTGGGCTTCGCCGCCTGGGCGGGCCTCGCGCCGTCACCCACGGCCGTGTCGGCCGCCGCCGACGCCGCCCTCTTGAACGCGGCCGCCGCGCACCCCTCCGCGCTCGCCGGCGTGCTGTGGGCGCTCGGCGCGCTGGCCTACAAGCCGCCGCCCTCGCAGCTGCACCCGCTGCTGACCGCGCTGCAGCCGCGGCTCAGCGTGCTCGGCTGCAGGGACGCGGCGGACGCGGCGTGGGCGCTGTGCGTGCTTCGGCACCGGCCGGGCGCCAAGTGGCTGGGGCTCTTCATGGGGGAGGTGCTTGGGAGGGCGGCTTATATGACCCTGGAAGAGCTGACAGACACGCTGTGGGCCCTCGCGTGCTTCGGGGCGCGGCCAGACGGGGAGTGGCTGCGCCGCGTAGCCGCCGCCGCGGGGGCCCGGCTGCGGGCGGCACCAGCCGGCGGCGGCGGCGGCGGCGGCGGGGACGGCGGGTGGGGCGGCGCGGGCGAGGAGGCGGGGCTGGACCCTGGGAATGCGGCGGTTATGGTGTGGGCGCTGCGCGAGCTGGGGTATCGTGGGGAGGGGGACAGCGGGCTGCTGGACGGCTTGGAAGCGGCACTAGCAGCGGCTGGCGACACTGGGTAATGCTGCCAATGCTCTCCCTGGCCATTTGCAATTGTGATTCTGAGTAGCATCAAGGCCAGTTTGTATCGCATGATATCTTCAGGATCCAGGCTACCGGTATGCTCTAAGAGGCTCAGAAGTCGTCCAGCACGACAGCATGACATCCTGGTGACGTGCTCGCAACGGCGGGAGCGCATCCTCGGTGACCAGGGTGATCCCTGTAGTGCAGGTCTAGAGGATGCTGTCGTCCCATAGAGGGATCACATATGCCACTTTTGTGATGAAGGGATGCACTAACCCGTTCTTAGCGCGGAGACTCGTGATCTCACAGCTGTCAGTACTCCCGCAGCTTGGTCTTTCTCAGCCACGCATGACCTCCAAGCGTGCGGCAAGCAAGCAGGCGCAGCATCTGACCCGCCAGGATGTGGCACAGCAGGTAAAGTGCTACGCGACCGCCGGCGCAAAACGCCCTGGCAGCTCAGCTGAGCTGACCTCGTTGAACCTGATGTGGTAGCGGCGGATGCGTGGTAAAGGCCGCGCCCCCTTCAACTTTGGCAGGCCGCAGAGATTTTAGCATCGTACAGCGTGCGGCCCAAGGCTCTCGTACTTGACCTGGACTACACCCTGTGGCCGTGAGACACGCCCCTGGCCGGGCTGGCAACCAGAGACGCTGCACATGAGGCCTCTGCACGGACGCCCAATGCGGCAGTGCCAGCAAGCGCGCCTTCACCCGGCCCCCGCGCCAGCACCTCCCTCCCCCTGCGTCCGCTCTGGTCATCCCCGCTGCGCCTGGGCTCCTGTGCAGGTACTGGTGTGAAATGTACGAGCAGTGGGCCGAGCCCGAGCCCCTGTATCCGCACGTTGAGGGCATCCTGGATGCCATCAGGTGAAAATAAGGGGGGTCAGAAAACACAACTGTATCAGGGGCGAAAGGCCTGGTCCGGGTTTTGTCATACCAGGGTTCATACAGGCCGAGAACATCGTTCCAGGACATGCTGGTGCTGCCAGCCCGTTATCCAGTTCCTGGAAGCCAGGGATTCGCGTGGTGCTTGGTGCGTTTGACTGACCCGGCCGGCTGCCACGTCCTGCAGGGACCTGAAGCCTGCTAGCGGCCCCCCTGGCTTCCAAACGCCAGGCCAACCAAGGGTCGCTGCGTGCCCTCGCCCCCGCCCCCGGCCCCATGCACCTCTGTTGGCAGGGACGCCGGCATTCAGCTGGCGGTCGCGTCCCGGACACCCACACCCCACGTGGCGCGGGCCTTCATGCAAAAGCTTGGTGGGCGGTTGGGTCTTGAGATGCGTGTGCTCCTTGATCCGCCTCCCTGCATCTGCACGCATCCATCCCTCAGTGTTCTCACCCTCTCAACATCTGCGCATGCGTGAGCAGACGTTGTTCACATAACATGATCTGCGTCTGACGATCTGCAGGTCTGACCGACAGGTTTGACAGCGTGCAGCTGATCCCGGCAGCCAACGGCTGGGACGCGCGCACGGCCCAGAAGGACCGCGCCCACCTGCCGGCCATACGCGACGCCCTGGGGCTAGGCTGGGGCGACATGCTGTTTTTTGATGACGAGGACGGCAACATCCAGAAGGTCGGGGTTGCCATATCGGGGTATCAGACTTCTATATTGATGCAGAGTTCATATCAAGGGGGTGTCAGCGCACAGCGGCAGTGGGCGGGGCTGAAGTAGAGTAGGGATGCGCGTGCGCATGCTGCCTAGGGCCGACATGGGCGGGTGCGCCGTGGCCGCATGCGCAACGCTGACGTGGCGGACGCTCGATCGTGCGCCGCGCAGGTCTCTCGCCTCGGGGTGGCGAGCGTTCTGGTGGACACGCGGACGGGCCTCAGCTTGGCCAGGTTCCAGGAGGGCCTGCAGCTGTTTGCAGCAGCCAGGGGCCGGCCGGCGGCGTCGTGAGGCGCTGGAATGCGGTCCCGTGAGCTGCCTCGCAGCGGTGGCGCGCGGCCGTCCACTGCAGCGGGCACCGGAGCGGTTTCAGCGGTCTGGCGACGTGGGAACACGCGGAACGTGCGTGCACCTCAGTGCACGTAACGTGCGTGCACCTCAGTGCACGTCACTGACTAACCCAACACATGAACGTACAATATTGCGCACCGGTACAGCAAATAATGTCCTCTTCCTTTCAACGCAATCCTTCTGCGACTATTGCGCCGTTGGGCTTGCGCCTCAGATGGCGCTGCAAGGTGCAGGATTTCGGCGTGCCGCACGCGAGGATTGTACAGTGGCAGCTGCGCCACCAGCCGCTTGGAGTGCGGCGCACACAGTGTCGCCGAGGCAGCATGTCTTAGCATGAATCTTGTCAGTGCAATTTATTGTCTATTTTGTCAGCTAGTCAAGCAGGCAGAAGGTCCACAGAACAGCACGAATGCCTCCAAGCTACCTGCAGGACGCGAAGAAGCATGGGATCAACCTGCAGGTGAGCTTATGTTGTCTTAGTGGCATCCTGTCATAATATTTGGGCCTACACGCGCGTCGTGGGTACGTTCGCGGCCCACATGCAACTCGCGGACTCGCAGAACTTGCGGAGCATCGCTGTGCAATCTTCAACGCCTGGTCCGGGCTTATCAGCGGCAGCACTAGAGCTGCTCAGGCAGCCCCATGCAGTCGGCGAAGCGGCGGATGTGTCGGCGCGCCTCCGTCAAGGCGCCGTCGTGCTGCGGGTGCGGCGCGGCCTTGGCACAATCACCCCGTATTGATTACCGGCTTCAGTAGTTGAGCCCCTGTCCAGTATATGCTGAATGTAGCTGCTCCATCTGTTTGTACATGCACGCCTGTCATACCTGTTCGTCGATTTCAGCAACTGCTTCCGCTGCCCCCGCACCCCGCCCGTTGCGCCTTGGGTCCACGCCCCGCCAGGCGACAGCCGCGCAGCAGGTCGAGACGCAGGTGCGCTGCGTTGAGGACGCGATACGCGGCAAGCTGACTAAGACCCGAGACCTGGTGTCGGCGCTGCAGGTTGGCTTGGCAGCGCGCAGTGGGAGGTCGGCAACGGCTTTGGCGGGGCCCCTTGCTGGGTGTTATCAATGTGATGTGAGCAAGGCTTGCCCGGTCCATCCCGAGCATGCAAGTTGAGATTGAAATGGATGCATGCGTGCAAGCCCGCTCGATCAGTCTTCACCAATGACTGTCTGATCAACCACGGCCGGCCGACAGGGCGCCGCCCACGCGGCGGATGCCGAACTCGCCGCCCTTGCGAGGTGCCAGCAGCGCCTCGTCAGCGCAGGCGCCCACCTCAAGTCCCAGCTCGGCGTCAACGCCGCCCGCC
>NW_014012358.1:0-14765 GCF_000611645.1 Monoraphidium neglectum
CTCTCTCTCTCTCTCTCTTCTCTCTCTCTCTCTCTCTCTCTCTCTCTCTCTCTCTCTCTCTCTCTCTCTCTGCGTCGCCGCCAGCGCGTGGTGAGACCACACGCCAGCAGCCGGAGCGAGCCCCCCAGCCCCTCAAGGACTTACGAGGAAACCCCGCCCCCGCCGGGGGGCCGTACACCGGGCGCAAAACACCGCGCAATGCCACCTGAGAGCGAGTAGTGATCATTGCCGGACCGTAAGCAAGGCGACGGTGCAGCAGGGGGCGTTGGAGTGCATGTGTTTCAAGACCTTGCCTCTAGCAGAGGGGCCAACGGGGCTCTGTGTGAAGCCGACCCTGTTCTCAATTGGCCAGGGGTTTTCTGCATGGGTGGGTGGTGCGCGCCCCGGAGCCGCGGTCGCTGTGGCCGTGTGCGTTCTGCGGGTTGGCGCGCCCCGTGCCCTGCTTTGATCGCTCGCGTGTCATGCATTTGTCCCCGCTTTTGCGCGTGGTGCCGGGCTCCCCCCCCTCTGCCCCAAACGACTTTGAGGTTGGGGGAAGGGTTGCGGCGTTGTGGCTTGGAAGATGGCGGTTTCTTGGGGTTTCCCGCGGCCGCAGCCCTGCCTGGTACCTGTGTGTCTGCCAGATCCTTGCTCTCGGTGACTGGCCACAAGCTCCAAGTCTGATTTTATGTAACAAGCGCAAAGCAAACAGGAGACGTCGAAGCGCGTGAGGGCCCAGGGGCCGACGAGGTAGACATCCTCAAGGGGCGCCTCGGCGTCCGGCTCGGGATCCCACGGCCGCAGCCTCGGCATAGGGCCCTGGGCCCCCGCCGCCCGGCCCTTCGCAGGGGGTCTGGCCACACATGCGCCCCTTTGCACATAGTTTGCTTTGCGTTTGTTACAGGAAATCACGTAGCCAGGGCTCACCTGTCCTTTGGAGGTTGCACGCAGGTGCTTGGGACCTCGCTACCCCCGTGTAACCGACTGTCCATGAAAAAACACAGGCATCCCTCCATGCAGTTGCAGCTGGTGGAGCTGTTGCCGGGGCTGGGTCGAGCAAGCACTCGTCCGTGTGGACGGCGTGAGGCGTGCGATTGCGGGGCCAGCTGCGCTTTGGTCTGCGTGGCGCACCCACGCGCCGTCCCCGCTCACCAGCCTGGCTGTCGGTGACGGGCGCTGAGCCAGAGCTGCACGCCACGTCGCCGGTGCGTCCGCTAGAAACGAGGCCCCAGCACCTGCTGGGCGCAGATCCCTTAGCTAGCGTGCTGCGCCCCACGCTGCTGTCGCCTGGCGCCACCTAACAGCTACAGCAGCTCCCGCCGAAGGCGCCATGCAGGCGGGTGCCGGCCAGCGGCTAGATCGCGACCTGCTGTGGCAGCATCCGGTCTGGCGCGACGAGGCGGTGCGGGCGCGCAACGCGCAACGCAGCCTAGAGCGGCGCCAGCCGCGCAGGCAGGCCCTGGAAGCGTGCCACCCACGCTGGCGGCAGGCATGTGAGCATGGCCGCCAGTGCCAACCCCGGCAGCGCCGCCTCAAAATCTGCCGCCGCTAGCTTGTTCCATGGGCGCGGTTGCGGGTGCAGCATGCGGGCCTCAATCTTGGCTTGCAGCGCCGTCGCAGCTAGCGAGACGTCTGCCGCCCTCCGCAGGCGGCAGGGCCAGGCAGGTGTTCCATAGCAGCAGCCCTGCGTGATACATGTGTGTCTGCCAGATCCTTGCTCTTGGTTACTGGCCACATGATCTACATCTGATGATGTGTAACAAACGCAAAACAAACATAGTTGTTTTCAGTGACTGGCCACATGATCTGCATCTGGCGCTCTGCATCAAACGTAAAGCAACGGCTGCTTCATTGTCGTGGTCGCTCCGACCTGGGGCGCCGGGCATGCTCTGCCTCTGCTTTTCGGTAACAAGTGCGATGCAACGGCTTGCTCGGCGCCCAGTCATCTGCCAGCGCTTTGCCCGACGTGACTGCCCACATCCCCTGAGTGACAAATGTGCCTACGTTTTCATGTCAAGGATCCAATGCAAATGAGCTGACTAGGACAGTCATTCGCATCCTGGGGTGCTGCGTGCATATGTGAGTGAATGTAGGGGTGGTTGCAGGTAGGTTACAAAGGGACAAAGGGTCTGGCTTTGCAAGCCGCATTGCAAGCTGTCCAGCGGCCTCACAGGATCAGGAGCCTGTTGCACTTCTAGGGCGCATGAGCGTGCATGCTTTTGATAAGCATCGCTCAGCACCCCTTCAAGTTTAGAGCCTCCCATGGTCCATGGAGGAAATCAAGCAGGAAAGATCAATCACTGAGAACATTGCGTAAGCGCAAGATACCAAACGTTGCCGCGACACTTCATGCGGCATTTGAGCAAATGCATACTGCCCTTTAGTGGTGTGGTGGCACGATTCTGTCCAATGTCCGACAGGTGGAGCTGCAAATCAATCACGCTCAGACCAGGAAAACTCCAAGCAGCGACACAAATCATAAAGCTGGCCCGCTTTTCTGCGCAGCAGTGGGCAAATTGACACCCAAGATGTGGTCAAGCCTTGATACTTGTCAAGCCATTCAAGCCTGTTGGCACGCCTTCTTTGCACCTGCCCGCGCTTCTGATTCACCTTCAAACGGTGGCCTCTCATCACACCGACTGGCGCGTGCTGCCCTGTGCAGTTGGGCTTCGCGGCGCGCCCTCCAATGAGCCCCGGGCGCCGCGAATTCCAGCAGCAGCCGCGGCGGCGGCAGCGGCGGCACCGCTCGCACGGGACGAGGCAGACAGGCGGCGGATGGGATTGGGCTGCGCCAGCGTGGGAGATGCACCCGCAACCAGGTGCGGTGTCGCTTCGACTGACGCCCGACGGTATGGGCCCAACGAGACGCGGCGCAGCCCCGTGTCGGGTGCAGACTCGACCTGGGTTTGATGTACACCAAAGATAATTCCATTAATTTGGGCTGCGTGTCAAAACTGGCTGATTCACAGCTTTGCACACATGATTCACACTTGCACCACACGGTTGTCTTGACTGTTCATGTGCACTTGCACGCACAACGGCGCTCAATACCTTCCGCCCCGCGTGCAAGTACGATGTCTATTGCGGGTGTGCAGGCGTCCTGGAAGCACAACGCGCTGGAACTGTGATGCATTTCCTTTGCCACACATCCCTTGTGCCACTAGCCACACGTGCATAGCCCCAACTCACCCTGACGATTGACGCCCTGGCCAGCATCTGGGGGGACGGCCTGCTGACGAGCGACGTGCGCCCCAGGGGATTGGCGTAGTTGCCCGCCGCGCCACCGACCTGGATGGTGGTCTCCTCACCTGTAAGGCGCAGGCAATTGCGGTGGATTGTCAGCAGCACACAGATTGCAAAAGCACACTTTGCATGCAGGCACATGCGCTGGTGCAGAAATTACTTGAAAATGCCCGAACCCAACCCCAAAGGTGTCTCCCACCACCTGACCATGCTCTGCCACGCAATGACATGGCCCCTCCAAGCACTTCTTTGCGCCTGCTAGCAGCGCACCAGTCTTGGTGGGGTCGCGGGCCCTGCGCCTAAGCCAGCTGGCGTACGAGGAGCGGCTGCGGACACCCTCCTCGTTCAGGACCCAGGCCATGAACCACTTGATGGGGTCCAGGCCCAGGTGCCACAGCAGTGACCTATAGAAGGTTCCAAAGCGAGTAGGTCTCGGTGGGCTGTTGCGGACGCAAGAGCACAAAACATTCTCCGCAAAATGTCAGAGCAATATTGATATTCAGGGTGCAAGCTGCATCGGAGCAAGCTGCTGCGATTCAAGCTCAGGTGGTGCATCGATCAATCACCTGCACCATCACAACATCGGCATTGTCAATAGCAGCCAATCTCACCAGATCCACGCCACGACGACCCACTCGGCCGCCCCGATGACAGATGCAGTGTACGTGGCCTCAGTGCCCGCGACAGGGACAGCGCCGCTTGAGAAAAAGCGGGGCTGAGGGAGACAGCGGGGCAAGCGTGCGGCATGCATGAAAAGGGCACGCACCCTGCTTAATCCAGAATTTCCAGAACAAGTCCAGGGGCAGCCAGAGACGGGTCAATCAGCTCGGAGCAGGCACAGGCTGGCTTGTTTTCCGCTGCTTGCATTCGTTTGCTCAACTCACCATCGCGCCGTTGCTCTGCGCGCACAACTTGCAGTTGGCCAGGGCGCCAGGTGGGGCAGGGTACCCGCCAAAGCCAAACGCCGCGATCAGGGACGACGCCACCTGTGCAGAACGAGACACCAGAAAAGGCTATATTCTGAGGGTGGAACTCAGATGACATTTGCCTCAGGATTATCGCAAGTTGCAGCAAGCTGTGTGCACAAGCTGCAAATTGTGTGCAAACGCATATCTTTGGTGCACTAAATTGCCGCGTCGCGCGCAGGGAGAGGCAGCAATAACAGGTTTATAGTCAGGCAAGCATGGGAGCGTTGGCACTGCCACACCCGTGCCCACCTGAGCCCCAAAGAAGGCCAGGTATGTGAACGTGCCAGCTCGGTCCAAGAAAGAGTGGCCTGAGCAGCGCGTCACAAACACAAGTGCCTGGCCTGATATAGAGACCTGCGGGATGCCGGCAAGCTCGCTGAGCGAGGTAATGGCCACTTGACTTGGGTCACGTAAATGCAAGTTGCACCGCCAGGAGCAACACCTCCAATGTCAGCAATCTTCAGGTCTCAGGCGTGCAGGACCCGGAGCCGAGTTGCCGTGCCCACCTGGTTGTACAGTAGAGACCTGAGCTGCGCGCCCCTGACGTACCGCTGCTCTGCAGCACACTGCTCAATCACGGTGACGGGGCTCGCTAGGCCTGGATAGAGCTGGAAGTGCGAGTATGGAGCAGCGGTGGCATGCTCATCAGCCGGTGTTGAGATGGGTTCACAGCAAGCTTGCGTACTGGTCTGCATAGTACGGGTGTGAACAAGCAAGTGGTTGTTGCTGGCCAAACGCACATGCAAAATCTCGCCTTCTCGCCCACCCTCACACCGTGCTGGCAGGGGCGTTCGGGGCGAGTCCAAGGCCCTGGATAATGCCCGCGCAGTGGGGTGCCTGCCAGTGTGTCAGCACAGAAAGGCGTGGGTCAGCGTATGACAGGATAAGCACCCGCTGCCTGTGGTTCGCTGCCAACCGATGTCAGCTGCGCGCGCTGTGAACCCTCCCTCGAGCCCGCGCTGCCGTTCTCACCAACTCTTCCCAGGTGTCGTTCAGGCTGAAGAGGCCAATGCGGTTCTGGAAAAACGTGTCTTTTGCCGCCACCTGTGGAGGAAACGCACGTGGGTGACCCAGTGCCGCAGGTAAGCAGTCGGCTAAGGGTCCAGAGCGGCAGGCGGCCAAGCTTCGCATCAGCCCGCCTGCAGGTGATGCAGCAATGCGAGCAGGTTGCCAATGCAATAAAGCGCAGCTCACGTGGTAGAGCACCCAGGAGGAGAGCGTGAGGTACAGGCCGTACACGATGCCAACGGTGAAAATGTTGCGCAGCCGCCAGCTGTTCGGAGCAGGGCTGGGCGTCACGCGGTCCTTGGAGAGCGCAATCATCGCACCGTCGTTGAACACGGCCAGCAGCACGATGAGGATGGTGGGGAAGTACCTGTTTGGGGTTACGCCGCAGCCCGTGTGCAGTGTTGATTGTGAAAGCGCAACACAAGCACACCTTAGCGCGGCATTGATGACCTCAGGGCACCCGTTTGCAAGATTGGCACAGTTGCCTCGCCTTCCCAGACCAACGTAGGGCGAGGCTTCCGCTTGTCTCGACAAGCAATACCAGAAGGGAAGATAACCCACACCCTTGATCCCCAATCGGTGGCGGTAGAAGAGCACGGTCACCAGTTGTACAGGACCGTCAGCAGCCCAAACGTGAAGCAGATCCTGAACGTCATCGCCACGGTGTACTTGGCGTACGTGGTCATGCGCTGGAAGATCTTGCGCGCCCCGATGACAGCCTGGCGCAGCAAACGAAGGACAAAGGGGTTGAAAGCGCTGTTGCTGAGGGAGTGGCAGGATGTCTGATGGCGGTTGGAAGGGGGTGACGCACAGCAACCTCTGTTGTGCCCAGAATCAGACGCCCTTGAGAGCCTAGTGCGATGACTGGCCAAGCACAGTTATATCCCAGCACGCACACGCCCTCTTGACGCTGCCTGTTTTGAACGCTGTCGCGGCTCACATCGACAATGATGCTCAAGCCAGGCTCAGTCAGCACAATGTCAGCCGCGCCGCGAGCTGCGTCGGTTGCTCCATGGACTGCGGTTGAGTGGCGGTGGTGAGAGGGTGACTGAGCTCTAGGCTCAGCATGCGCGTTGCCAGCGTGCAAGCGGACAAGTCGCCCACGCCAGCACATGCCCTCAGGCTGTTGCCACATACGCACCTAGGCCCGTCGCCCCACACCCCACGGCGCCCCGAAATGCCATGCCAGGGTGTCTCCCGACCCTTCTTACCAGCAATGCCGACATCTGCCTTCTTCAGGGCCGGCGCGTCGTTGACACCGTCGCCCGTCATGCCCACCTGGGGTCAAGCAGCGCGCAGACGGCTTCTGTCAGAAAGGCGGTGATATGGCAAGCACGCGCAACCAAGCGCGGCTGCCCCACCCCCAGGTAAAACACTGGACTTGCAACCCCCTTCTGACATCAAAACACCCAGCACTGTCCCGAATTAAGGCTGCCCTGCAGCGATGGTGTTGCTAGCCGTGCGAATGGCCCTGCTTTGCTTGAGGTTGGCACCCTTGCTTCAAGCCTGGTGCCGCACCATGTGGTTCCTCTTCTGCAGGATGTCGACAATCTCATACTTGTGCTCGGGGAACACCTCGGCAAACCCATCGGCCTGCTCCACCAGCTCATCAACGGACGCCACGCCGTCCACCAGGCCGCCGGCGGACTTGGCCTGCGGGTTTAGAAGACAAACCCAAGTGAAAAGGATAAGAGTGGTGCAAGGGCGACGGTGGTGTGGCTGCATCCACCTAGCAGCCAGGAGCTGGGCTGCCAACGAGACTACCAGGTGCATGGCCCAAGCAGGGGACTTCTGCATGTTGGTCTGAAGTCGCGCGTGTGCCGATCCCGCCCAGTAATGCATCCACCGCTGGCACAGGAACCCCGTCTAACTCTTATGTTGCTCAGCCATGACCACACGGGCACAACCCAGCCCACCCATCAAAGGAAACCCCCGCCCCAGCGCGCTCTGCAAACTAGTCAGGGACCCACGTGCAGCAGCTTCTCAATCTTGTGGATGTTGAGGCCCATGCCCAGCTGGCGCGCCGTCTCAACGCCGATGAGCTGCTGGTCGCCCGTCACCATCTTGACGCTGATGCCCTTCTCCTTGCACCTTTGGTGTGGGTGCGGGTATTGTGGAGGCGTAGAGGGTAGATATACTCAGGGACGGGGGGGAATGGAGAGGGGTAAGGTCGTGAGGAATACCCGAAAACTTTGACAAGCAAACGGTGCAGGCAAAACAAACACTGCTTTGCAACCAAGGGAGGAAACATGCTCTGATGGATGACAGCCGCTCCGCAAAGGTGAAAGGGACGCATGGGAGCTGCGGGGCCTGATTGCTTGTACAGCATGCACAATCACACATCCATATTGAGACAGGTGAGTGCCTAGTACAAAATCAGTGTCACACCTCTTGATGGTCTCAGCGGTGTCGTGGCGCGGGGGGTCAAACAGGGGCACGAGGCCACAGAACTCCCACTTGGTGCCGACGGCGTCCGCGCTTCCCTCGCCTGAAGGTGGCAAAGAAAGGCGCAAGGGGTGCCCGCTTGCAACCTGCGAGTTCCAGCTTGCTTGCACCCAGAGCTGGCCGATGCATGCTCAGGACTCCACCTGGGCAATCCGATCGGCGGGCTGGCAGCCCAGCTGCGCTGCCAAGCCCTTACCTGCGGCGTAGCCGACACCCAGGGCCCTGTAACCGCGGTTGGCGAAGTTGATGATCTTGGCTTCCACCTGAGAAGAATAAGGGCAGCAGGTTGTTCATGTTGAAATGCACGCCAACGGCAAGCCAAGCTCAATGGCACCAGCCATGAGATTTCGCAACAGATATTGGAGAGTTCTTGACAACAAGCCTTTCGCAACTGCCCCTCTCCTCTGACAACACGCATTCACCTGCTTGGTGATCACAGCAGCATCATGAGCACGCCTGACGACCACCTGGGTTGCGGCAGGAGTTGTGAGTTTGCAAACGTCAACGGGCAGATACCGACAAGAAGTGGCGAGCCAATCGCTATAAGCCGGCCGTGCGCAGACGGGGCGACTCAGCCTGCATGCACCCGAAGCTGACCGAGACCTTGAAGGCAGCTGCAAGAATGCGCGGCCGGCCCACCTGAGGGGCGCCCTTCATGAGCCTGAAGGTGGCCCCAGTGGCGTTGTCCTGAAGCACGGCCATTGTGAACTTGTCGGTAGGGTTGAAGGGTACGTACCTGCACGTGGGAGGAGAGTGTTGGAAGGCAGAGAGGGCCGGGCTTTCACAACGGCTGCCTGCACCACGATGCACCGGCCAAAACCCCCACCACGGCCTTGCGGCAGCCGTGCATTCCTGGTGGCGGTCATCCCGCGAGCGCCGGGGCCCTCACTTGAGCAGCTTGTAGCCACTCCAGACGTTGGCGGCGTCGGGGTAGCTGTTGTACAGCACCACGTCAATGGCCTCCTCCGTCACGATGTTGCTGCTCAGGCAGCCGTACTTGAGGAGGGTGGAATTGTCATAGCCTGGCGCCGCGCGGGGCGCGTGTGGAGGGCGGGTGCTGTCAACAGGCAGGCGCCGGATGTAGGTGGCGCGGGTCGGCTCTGCATGGGGCGGTGCTGAAGTGAAGCTCAGGCACTTGACGGCCTTGATCATGATGAGGGTGGCTGAATGGAGTGACAAGGCAGTTGGCGAGCGCCTGGTGCGCTCAAGCTGCTGCCGATGTGTGCGTGGCTGCCGTCCTCCTTGATCTGGGCCGGTCTCGACCCCATAGGAGCCCCCCCCCCCAGCCCCCACCACTGAAGGGCGCGAGGTCTGCATGGTCCACACTAAGCTTGTTCAGGGTCAGCGTGCCGGTCTTGTCAGAGCACAGGATGTCCATGCCTGGTTTTCAATTGTGATAAAGGGCGCAAAAGAGGCAGGGCGGAGCAAGGAACAGAGTTGTTGTTTTAGGGCTGTGGTAATGTCGCATGTGTTGCTTGCAGCACGCACCACGTTTGGCTGATGAGCTGATATAACTCATGGCACGTGAGGAGCGCTGCCGAGCAAAATCTAGCGTAAAAGCACGCCCTCCCGCACGCTGCGCTCACCAGCCATCTCCTCCACTGCGCTCATGCGCGCCACGATGGCGCCCGATTTGGCCAGCTGTACAGGGAGAGAATGCCAAGGAGACATGTGAGGGGGTATGACGCCACGAGCACATGTGCGAATGACACTGCTGGCGAGGATTTATGAGGTAGCTGCAGCGCCATTGCGTCAATGTGTGAGGGTAACCGCTGCCTGGGTTGCCGGCAACTCACCTGGCTGGCGCCGAGTGCAAGCGTCACGGATAGCACGGTGGGCATGGCGATTGGAATTCCACCCACGATGATCACAAGCAAGTTGGTGAGGGTCGGGCACTCGCCTGCACATAAGGAGGTGTGGACGTTGCATTTGTTATACCCTATGGCTGATTGAAAGAGTAAAATGTGTGGTGTGAGTGGCAAGGAGGCAAAATGACAGAAACCAAACCTGGGTTCAACTGCCTGCATTGCACCAAATCAAGGCAATTATCGTGAGAACGGATAACCCTGGCGATCTGTCAGCCAAAGCTTGCGGGAGACTGTCCCTCCCCTCTCCAGTACAAGCCTTGGCATACCATCGCCGAGCGAGCACGTGTGCTTGTAGCGCCCAAACTGGACGCCCAGCATGATGACGATCCACGCGCCAATGGTGACGAGGCAGATGGCACCGATCTTGGTCATCACCTGAGTGACGAAGCAAGGGGTGCTGAATATGAGATTGTCATGACTGGCAGCAGGGCGGGCGGCATTGACAAGGGCGGGCAGTGTCTTGTCTGCAGTGCACGACTTGCAACAAAGCGCAGCTTTGCTTAGGGATGTATGTGCCTCTCAATAACGCCCACATCGCCGCCGGGCATCTACAACTCAGGCCTTGCCTTTGCAATGTTGGCGACGTTATTGGTAGCGGAGATCAGCGCAGCCGCACGGCCGAAAAAGGTGTTGATGCCTGCGGTGCAGTGTCGTGGTGTTGGTGCAGTAGACGAAAGGCACTCAGCCCCCAAGCGATCACCCGTCATGCCGGTCATCAAGACATGCCGACCCACAAGTATGGTAGACCATGCCAACAGAGTGCTGCGGTGCCATGATCACAATGGATGGACGACGGCTTCAAACATTCTGACTGCCCCCTCTGTAACCACGCCGCTGACACCCCCCCCTCACCCACCTGTCGCGTAGACCAGGCAGTGCCTCTCGCCGGCCTTGCAGGTTGAGCCGCTGAATGCCACATCTCCCGTGAACTTCTTCACGGGCAGGGACTCGCCCGTCAGCGCGGCTTGGTCAATCTGAGGGGTGGTGAGATGCGGGGCCAGCAAAGGTAAGCGCGCCACGCGAGTCTTTTCAGGCCTGTCAACGCGTGCATAGGTAGATCCTGGTTCACCCCAAGCCGCCGGGCAGCTGCATACGGCAACACGTTTGGCATTACGGCCTTGTTCGGCGCGCAGAACTGCGTTTCCCACCCCTGGCCGCTGAGCCGCACACCTGCATGGGAATCTCCTCCTCATCCGCCTCGTCGCCCAGGATCTTGACGTCTGCCGGGACGATGTCACCAAACTTTATGACCAGAATGTCACCTGGGGGACAGGGCACACGAGTGGGTTGGAACAATGGGATGGGGAGCTGGGAGGACAGCATGCTGCTCGCATGCTCTGCTGCCACGGCAATCATGCAACAGCAAGGCCGCCGAGGCGCGCATGGCAACACGCGATGGTGGTGGGACAGGGGCGGGGGCTGGATCGGCGACAACGGCCTTAAACCCAATGCACAAGGCTGGCTGCGATTGTGAAGGCGTGCACAAGACAGATGCCTGCATCAGACCTCCAGGCCTTTGGCCCATACACCTCACCTGGTACAATCTCAACAGCGTCCATAGTTTTTGCCTTTCCATCTCGCAGCACCTGGGCAAGGGCAGGGCAACACGGATTTGGCAGGCACGACCGTAAGATGTGAGCTGGGTCGCTGCACATGCTGCACAGCAGCAAAGCTGCAAACATCAATGCACACGTCAGCGTTCAGCAGCACCTGCCAAGTCGCTGCATTCCACGCCTGAAACCATCCGCGCCAGGTGCCATGTCATGTTTGCCAAGGCCGCCCAACCCCCATGGGTGCGCTCTGCATGGCGCCTCACCCTGCACTTGGGCGCCAGGGCCCCTGCCAGCGCCTTGATTGCCTTGTCAGCGCTGGACTCCTCGACGAAGGAGATCGTGGCATTCAAAAGCAGCAGGCCCAGGATCTGGGGCGCAGCGGTCGCGAAGTTGTAGGGGGACGGGTGGCACGTCGTGATCAGGGGGTGGAGGCATGCGTCGGATGGAGGCAGCGGACTGCCGCGCCGCGGGCGCTGCCAGCCCCAAGTGCAGGCGCCGCAGCAGCTGGAGCAGCGGTTAAGCAAGAGGCATTGTCGCTGTGGGCGATCCATCCACCATGTGCACCCCAACCGTGCTCGGGCAGCAACCTCCTGCCGTGCCCCATCCCTTGCCCCTGAATGCACCTGGCCTGATCAGCCTCCACAGCCGCCCTCCCAAGGTATGCCCACCAGTGCAAAGTCGGCGTAGTCCAGCAGAATGATGGCCAGCAGGGCCGCGACCTCCATGGCCCAGCTCAGGGGGTTGTTCAGGTAGCCCACAAACCTGCATAGGGGTGGGGAGGGATGGGATATGCGACAGGTTGGAGCATATCGGCTCTGAATGGCAAAACATGTGCCAGTGTGTCATGGTCTTGGAGGCATGTGTACAGGCAAGCAAGGCAGATGAGAGGAGCAATGAGGGGGCGCGGCGGCTGCGGCCCAAAATGGAAAGAGGGAGAGCGCGAGCAGACTCGCAGCGGCGCACTGCAGCGGCAAGGCTGTGCGCCTGACCGCGCCTCAGCAGGGGCGCTGCAGGCAGCCAGGGTTGTTTCTATAATGGCGGTCAAAACTAATCTCTGATCCATGCCTGAGCTAGCTGAAGACGGAGGATCAGCGCGGTGATGCAAGGGGCGTGAGCGTCGCGTGCGCACCTGATGAAGGGGTTGATGGTCGTCTCAGGCAGCTTGTTGGGGCCGTACTCGTTCAGGCGCTTGGCGGCGGCCTCCTCTGTGAGACCGTGCTGCTCCACACCCAGCAGCTCGAGCGCCTCCTTGATCGAGATCTTGCTGAAGTCCACATCGTCGTTGTTGGCACCCGGATCGGCGCCACCCTTTGGCGGGTCACCTGCGCGCGTGGCGCAGCGGGCAGTGGCGGGTGTGGCATTGCGTGGCAAGCGGTGATGGGGTGGGTAGTTCAAGCAGCATACAAACTTATCAATAGTTCGCATGTAGTTCAGGCGCTGCGCAGGCACGAGCCCGGGCCTGGCCAGATTGTTATTCGCGCAGCGCTCACCATTCGCCCTCATTATGCCCGTGCTTGTGTTGCGGTTCTTTGACCTTGCGTGCCAAGAGGTAGGAGTGTGCAGGTTTGGCAGAAAGTGGCAGTCGGCTTCACAAAAAATAGAGCCCCGAGAAAACTTCTCACACTCTTCCGCGGCCCGGACCAAAACAAGGCACTCATTAAAGTAGCACATTCACATTATTGTAAGTCGCTTGTTTGCTGATCCATCGGCATCGCCCATATTCGGTCACCCACCCATTTCTTCGTCCTCGTTGTCATCCCTTTTGGATGGTAAAGTGAGACAACTCCGTTCCGAGGACTTTCGCTGGCCCGGGCAGTCTACTCATGTTGCAAGGTTGCCTCATGCAAGCCCGCATCCGCGGCACGCACTCTTTGGTTGGGGTGAGTAGGGCACCGCTGAAGGCTGCGAACATCATGGACGCATCCTCTTTCACAGCATTGGAAGCGGCGGCAGGCTCACGCTCTACCTTCTGCCAGCCTGGCAGCTTGAAGGGGTAGCGCCGTTCAGACTGTTGCAAAAGCAATGACTGAGCTGTTGCCCAATTCACGTCACCCTCACCACCCAGCAGGTGTCGCGATGTCCAGATAGCCTTGCGTTGTGAGACCAGATGGCACCCGGAAACCATGATCTATCAGCCAAAAGATTTAGCACCTCGCCGTAACGGCTCCTATAAACCAGCAATGTGAGCAAACTAGGGGCAAGCCACCAATGAGATCTATGTTTGCGCCATTGCTGCCCCCTGCCTTCCTGATCCAGCGACCGCATAACTACGCCGACATGCCTGTCCGTGGGGGGGGGGGGCAGAACACTGCTGCCGCATCTGATGAGCACAGCAACCCTGATGTTGCTCTACACTAAAAGGGGCCACCACGCTCTGGTGTCCTGGCGGCATGTGACCCAGCAGCGACGCCATGCGTGTCTCAACCAACGCAGGTTAGTCAGGCTTCATATCATTGCTTTTCGGAGGGTATTGCCGGCGCCCAAGCTGCTCTGGACTGCCGGTGCGAGGGGCTGACAAAATGGCAGCACGCAGTGTCCCGGCAGCCATGAGCGCGTGATGTGCCCATGCGTGCATGTTACCATGTTTGGGCAGGATGGCAGCACCACTTGGGCTTCTCGCGTGACGGACGACACCGGGAGGTCGCAGCCATCGCCATCGCATTTGGCCGACAGAATGCTGGTGCCTCGCCAGTTGCGAAGAGTGTGGGGACCCACCCATGGCTTTGACAGAGAGTCGCTAAGTATATCCTAAGTGCATCGGCTACTTGCTCGCGCGTTTACAAAGCCACATGCATTCAGACGTGGCGACAGTCTCACACGCTCACAGGCTCGGCAGTGGACTTAGCCCGCAGGAGCATCAGGCGCACGGGACACACGGGAGAGGGAGGGTGCGTCCTGCAGTCACCCTGCAAACAGCGCCTGCAGCTGCAAGAAGGGGTTGCCCAAGAGCCGCTCGTCCTCCTCCGCCTGCGCGCGCGACAGCAGCTGGCGCAGCGCCTGCCAGTAGCGGCCCTGCTGGTGGGCCATGAGGTGCTCCAGCACAAAGGCGCTCAGGCACCAGCACTGGCGGGCGTCCAGGCCAGACGCCAGGACCTTGGCGGTGCAGGGGAGGGGCGGTGCACGGCCGGGACGGCCAGTGGGGCGTGCGGCGGCGGGGGGTTGAGCATGCGTGTGAAGGCCACCGCCCACGCTGCTCAGAGGATGCAGTGGCTCTGCGCCAAAACAGCCCCACCCTCTGCCAGGCACAAGCGGGGCTTTCGGCTCGCATGCAGGCGGCGCGCATGCAGATCCACACCCTGCCCCCCGACCTGTCGCGCCAGCGCCTCCAGCCCAGCGTCTGCGTAGCTCTGCTCGTCGCTCGCGCAGGCCGCGATGAGGAATAGCAGCAGCGATAGCTGCAGGTCGGACGCCCCGTCGCCGGCCGGCGCGAGCGCCGTGGGGCCGGGCCCCAGCTCCAGGCGCGTGCTGAAGCCACGCGCGGCAGCTGAGGAGGGGGCCCGGCAGACGAGCAGGCGGCCGATGAGGGCGGCCAGGGACTCGGGGCCCAGGGCGACGACGGCCTCCTGGGGTGGCGGGATCAGGGGGGTTGGGGCGAGTGCGGCGAGATTCGCGTGGTCGGGACCGGGTGCTTAGGAGTGGGTGTAGCGGGTGAGGCGGGGCGAGGTCGGCGGGTTTAGGAAGGGTTGTGGGGGGGTTAAGGG
>NW_014012358.1:15087-15708 GCF_000611645.1 Monoraphidium neglectum
GTTTAGGAAGGGTTGTGGGGGGGTTAAGGGAGGCAAGGGGTGGGGTGGCAATGAGGGTGGCGGATGTTTTGAAGGGGGGATGGGCAGACTTGGAAGGGCAGCGTCCGGGAACAGGGGCAGGAGAGCAGCACAGGCGACGGACGGCAAACAAGAGCAACAGAGCGCCAGGCGCAGGGCTCTTGCGTGCCAGGCCAGCACAAGCAAACACACAACATGACCCAGCCAGTGGCAAAGGAAGCCACCCGCAGTGCAGCCCCCCCCCCCCCTTGACGTCTCGCCGCAGCGAGGTGTTGGGGGGCGCAGATTTTGCTCCGCAGAGCGCGTGTCACCTGCGACATCTGCTGGCGCCCCACAAGGAAACCCTGCGGCCCACACACGCTGTCGGGCGCGCCCGCGTCGTCCTCCTCTCCGCCGACCGCCCCGCCCTCCCCGCCGTCGTCGCTGTCGCCGCTGCCAGCCTCGCCGCCCACGTCTGCTCGCAAGCCGGCCTCCCCGCCCCGTGGAGCATCGCTTGACAGCGGCCAGCAGAGCATGGACGCCGCGATGCCCGCGAGCCGCGCCAGCCCGGCCCTCGCCGTGCCGCGCGGCGCCGCGTGCGCCACCCACTGCACGACGAACGCC
>NW_014012357.1:0-1837 GCF_000611645.1 Monoraphidium neglectum
CCCTTACCCCCACCCCCACAGCCTACCTGCTGTGCATGGAGGGCAGCCTCACGGCCAACGGCCAGCGGCTCGAGACCCGCGACGCCGCGCACATCATCGGCGACGACGCGCAGCCGACGCTGCTGGACGTCCGCGCGTTGGAGGAGGGCGCCCACTTCATGATCATTGAGATGCAGAAGAGCAGCTGACGGGGCAGGATCAAGGCCCTGGTCTTTGCGTGCCTCTCGTGATGTCATCTGGTTTTGTGGGCACCCTGTTCCTGTCTCGAAACTTCCTGCGCATCGGTTGATGTTCTTGCGCCTGGTCAACTGCGGGCTGCAGGACGGTCTCACCACCAAAGCTTACCCTGCTGCTGCCACTGCTTCCTCTTCCTCATTGTACAAAACAAGGACTGTCTGATACCCTCAATTGTGTGACCCTGTGCTTGTCCATGTTTTGGGCCACCCACATGGCGGCAGCCAGAGCTTCATATGTAACAACGGAAGCTTCACATGTGACAACATGATATTCTGGCCTGGCAGCTCGTCATGTTGGTGCGCAGCAGGGGCTGCCTTGAAGAAACATTGGTTAGCATCCTGCTGTGTAGATTTCAAAAGTTGTCATGAGAGTCGTTTTCTTAGATGTAAGTCGCCGCAGGAAGCCATGTCAACTGACAGGTTGACTGTAGTGTTACAAAAGCAATCTGTGCAGGTACAGGCGGGTTGATGGGTCGCAATTGCCAAAGAAGCCTGTGCAGGCTGCTGGCTGGTGAAGGCCGCGCATGGGGGGCAGAGCAGCTAGTCTATTGCAATTGAGAGGGCGTAGGGGCCTGGCGGAGCAGCGCCGCAGGCAGTGCAGCTGCTGTGCTGTGCTGCAGCTGGGGAGCTGGTACATTCTTGGCGCAGCCAGGGGGGTCAAGGACAGGGGGTCGCGACTACGCCCACTAAGAACAAGCAGAGAGTATTCAAGCACCAGCGGAGGCGCCGGCGCTGTCACTGGCACGCACACAACTAGCTGTGCAAGGCGCCTGCCGGCTCAACGCTTCTACTCATCACGAACCAGCTAGCAGCCAGCAGCCCATCCCCAGCTCCAAAGGCGTCAGGCAACCACACAGCGTTGGCAGGCCCAACACGCCTGCAATCTGAGGCACACCCGCGTACACGGCCCGCGTGGCACGCGCTCCGGCCTCGCTCTCTCGACCGCACTCGTGGGGAGGCGGCGGCGACGGCTCAGAGCGCGCGCCGCAGCGCGGCCAGGAACTCGGGCCCCAGGTGCGCCACCTGTACCTCCCCGCTGGTGGCCGCGTCGACGTCGAGCAGCGACTCCGCCTGCCGCAGCTTGGCGTACCCCTTGGCGGTCACAAACGGCCGCAGCAGCGCCAGCGTCGCGCGCGCGCCGAGCGACGGCGCGACCGCGACCACGTGCTTCACGTTCTTGCGCAGCGGCCGCGGCAGCGACTGCAGCGCGCGCACGCACCACGCGCCGGGCAGCGGCCCGGCGCGGCGCGGCGCGCCGGGCCGCGGCGGCAGCGACGCGAGGACGAGCACGTACGGCCCGCGGGCGGCGAGGAACAGCAGGCGGCGGACGAGGAATGTCAGCGCGGCGTCGCGCGCGGGCGCGGCGCCCGACGGCAGCGCCTCGGGGTCGACGACGGCGACGGGGCGGCCGTGGCTGTCGCGACCGCCGAGGTACAGCAGCCCGCCGTACTGCGCCGCCTCGGCGGCCTCCCAGGTTGGCGGCAGGTCTGGGGTGCGCTCCACGATCACGAGCTCGGGCTCAGAGTCCCCTGAGCCTGCGCGGTCGGCGCGGCCGCCGGGCGGCCGAGGGCTTGGCGGCACGGAGGCGGGCGCCGCGGCCC
>NW_014012357.1:2125-3224 GCF_000611645.1 Monoraphidium neglectum
CCCCGCCGGTGGCGGGCGGCGCGCCGGGCGGCGCCTGTAGGACCTGCCGCGTCGCGGCCGCGACGGCGGCGGCGGCGCTGCCGCCGCCGAGGGCACCAAGGGCTGACATGAAGCGCCCCGCGCCTGCCGCGGCGCCGGCGCGCGCGGCGGCCAGGCCGCCCATCAGCCGCTCCTGCACCTGCTGCGCCACCGGCGGCGGCGCCTGAACGCGCTGGCGGTCGAGACCCAAAAACAGGCTGCTGCTCGCGACGCCGCCCGCTGGCCCACCGCCGCCCCCGCCGCCACTGCCGTGGCCTGTGCCGCCGCCGCTGCCGCTGCCGCCGCCCGCGCCCGGCCAGCCGGACGACCTGAAATAGTGGGAGTCGCTCAGGGCCGTCGCTGCACGCTGCACGGCGTTAGCAGCGGCCGGCGGCAGCGACCGCCACGGCGGCGCGGCTGCGGCGGCAGATTGGGGTGGTTGCTGGTGGTGGTGCGCTAATGATAGACTCAAGTCCACGAGCTCGCTCTCACGCAAGACGAGGCTCTGGGCCACCATGGCTACCGGCGGGCGCTGCTGCTGCTGCTGCTGCTGCTGCTGCTGCTGCTGCTGCTGCTGCTGCTGCTGCTGCTGCTGCTGCTGCTGCTGCTGCCGAGGCTGCTGCTGCACCGACCGCAAGAGCTCGCCATGCGTCCCCGCCTCGCTCACTCCCGACTGCACCAGCTGCCACGGCGCCGCCCACGCGTCGGCTTTGCCTGCCGCAGGCCGCGGCGGGGACAGAGGCGCGGGCAGCGGCGGCGCCGGCGCCGCCATGGCCGCTGCGTCTGGGGCGTCGGTTGCAGTTAAGGTGGACGGCGGCGTGGGCGTCAACTTGAGGACTCCGCGCTGCACCCGCGGGCTGGCGTCGTCCAAGCCCATATCGCCGCCGCCCAAAGCGATCGGCGCCGGCGGCGGCGGCACCATGTGCCATGCCTGGTCGGGCGGCGAGCTGGCCGCGGGGCCGCCCGGGCTTGAGAGTGCGGCTGCCATTGCTGCCACTGACGCCGGGCGGGCGGCGGATGCCGCAAGTTGCGGCGGGGGCGGCGGTCGCGGCTTCAGGGTATGCAAGACAGTGTCGCTACC
>NW_014012357.1:3999-16450 GCF_000611645.1 Monoraphidium neglectum
GCTTCAGGGTATGCAAGACAGTGTCGCTACCCCTGCCGCTACTGACACTGCTGCCGCTGCCGGCCCGGCTGTGACTGCTGCTGCTGCTGCTGCCAACCCTGCAGCCGCCTGCAGATGGCAGCGCCTCAAGCTTTGGCTGCTCAGTCGGCTGCTGCTGCTGCTCCTGCTGCTCCTGCTGCTGCTGGTGCTGCTGGTGCTGCTGGTGCTGGTGCTGCTGCTCCTGCTGCTGCTGCTGCCCCCCCTGCTCCTGCTCCTGCTGCTGCTGCTCCTGCTGCAGCTGCGCCGGTGTCACGGCTGGCTCCTCCATCCCGTGCGGCGCAAGTGGGCGGCCCAGCGCTGGCTGCTGCCACTTTTGCGCCGTTAGCACCTGCATATGTTGCGGCAGCTGCTGCTGCCAACGCCCCTGCGCCGCCGCAAAGAAAGCGCGCGACGCGCCCGCATCCGGTGCCCCGGATGAGGCGTGCGTGCTCTGCGCGCTGCTGCTGAGCGTACTGCCTACCGCGCTGTGCCAGCTAGTGGCTGCGGCCGACGCTGTCATGCATGCACGAGCATCAAAATCATGCACGCTTATGCTGCCACCATCACTGCCGCCCCCGGCGCTGCCAGCTGCGCTGCCGTTGTTGCTGCTCCCGCGGCCCCCCTCCTGCCGCGGCCCGAGTCGCCCCTGCAGCGGCACTGCCTCGGCCGCGCGCGGCTTGGGTGAGTGTTCCTTGGGCTCTTCGCTGGCGCGGCGGACGCCTAGTGTCGGCGGCGCGGCGGGGCTGCCACCCAGGCTGGCCTCTCCGTTTGTGGCCACGCGTGCAGCAAAGCTGCTGACCAGCCTCGCAACCCGATCTGACCTTGCGCCGCCCTCAGGATTGGTGCGGTCGATGGGGCGCGGCTTCGTGGGCAGCTGCGGCCCCGGCAGCGCAGGCGGCGGCTGCGGCCATTGCTGCGGTCGGCCCAGATCCAGGTCGGAGCCCGCATCGTGCTCAGGCAACGGCGCCCCGACTGTCAAGCGCTCCTGGCTTTCAAGGCCTGCATGCACTTTTAGGAGCTCCTGCTGCTTTTGCTGCTGCTCCTGCCGCTGCTCCCGCTGCTGCGCCCGCTGCTGCGCCCGCTGCTGCTCCAGCTCAGACTCCAGCTCCAACCCAAGCTGCAGCGCTGGCGCCCCCTCATGCTCATGATCATGCTCCTGCTGCTCCTGCCCGCTGCCACCGTCTGCCTGTCCCTCTGCGCCTGCATCGAGGTCGAGCGTTGCCCCCGACCCCTCCTTGCTCGGGCCAGGCCGCTCGTTCGCTGCTGCAGCAGCGACTCCGGTGTCGAGGTGAGCTGGGCCGCTGTCGCCGCGGTGCGCGGACATGCTGTGTTGTGCGAGCCGATGCGGGTCCTCAAGCGAATCGCGATCCGCCGCCAGCGGAGGCTGCGGCTCGGGGGGCGGCGGCGGCACGTCCAGGCCGCTGGGCAGATGGTCTGAAGGCGCGCCATCCAGGAAAAAGTGCCCTTCCGGCCCCACCTGCTGCCGCTTCTGCTCCTGCTGCAGCTGTTGCTGCTCCCGCTGCTGCTGGGCGCCACGGCTGCCGGCGGCGGCGCCGCCGCCCGTCAGCAGCGACAGCTCGTGAGGTTCTAGGCCGAGGGGCCCCCAGTGCTCCAGGCTGAGGGCGTCGAGCGGCGGCCGCACGTCTTCCAGTTCGGCCCCGTGCCAGGACGCCCGACCGCGGTGGTGAAGGCCGCATGGGGCCTGCTGGTCGACCTGCTGCAGCTGTGGCTGCTGCAGCTGGTGCTGCTGGTGCTGATGGTGCTCGCAGGGGTCTTGTCCTGGATTGTGCTGGCTTTGAGACAGGTCGACGAGCTCGCCCGAGGCTGCAGCGCCGCGGTGCACCATGTGCTGCGAGCCGGCTGAAAGGGCATCACCGGTGAAGTGGGCGCCCGTGGCCATGAGGACCGCACGGGGCTGCGTATAGCGCGTGTAGCCAGGGGTGAGCGGCTCTGGTATGTGGTTCTCTTTCCATGCGCCAGGCCCAGACTGTATGCAATGCGAAGCGGCGAGTGCGCTCGCAATGGCGCCGCACAGCGGGGGGTCCCATGCTCCAGGGCGTGCCAGCGCACTTCAGAGCTCACGAATATACTTTGTCGTATTTACATCCTATTATCGCATCTCACCTAATGAAGCTCCGCGACCCAGGCGCGGGCTGAACCAAGGCCACGTCTGTCAACGAATGAGTTGCATCGTGCGATGTCAAAAGAACCTTGCTCAGCAAAGGCTTCGGGGCGCGATTGTGCGCAAACACGAGAGCCTACCCAGGGGAGAGGCCCTCCCTTCATCACGTCCCCGTGCCTAGACATGCACAAGCCATTGATGAAGGTTCATGTAATGGAAAGAGTATCAATTGTTTGCTCATGACATCTGGGCACGATGATGATCTGCAGAGGTCAGACTCTTTTGTGGCCACCTTCAGCTAGGTTTGCCGAATGCAAAGTGCAAACGTACAGAACCTCAAAAACCAAAAAAACATAGAAAAGCTTGATAAGGCTGTTCCAGGGCTCCCCACATACATACGCGGATTCCGCCCAGCGCAGTGCACTCTGTCAGGTGCCGGGCCATCACCCAGCCTGCACCGTCGACCTCTTGCCCTGGATCCGTGTCAATCATGCATGTATACATATAATATGCATTCAAGCGTCTCCGCCGCACTGCAACCGGCCCGTCAGATCGCGAAAGAGCTAGCGAGCGGCCAGATGTGGTGATCTGTAGAGCGCTCAGCCGCGTATACCAAAGGCTTTTTCATGCGCTTTCAAGCGTTATCCGATGTTTCTATGAGGTTATTCGAGGTTTTTGGTGGTTTTTGGGGTTATTTTTTCACTTTGCAATCGACAAACCTAGCTGAAGGTGGCCATGACTGCGACACCCGCCCGGGTGACGAAAACCAACGCGCCTTTTCAGGGACCGCCACCTGCAGTCAGGGACGGTACAGATGTAGAGGTGCTGCGCCGATGCTGCTCGGCAGTATCTACGCAGCACGAGATGGGCTGGAGTCATGGACCTGCTGGTCCCCACGTCGGCGTTGCGCGTGTCGTGCGTAGCATCCCACAACTTTGTTACCGGTGATCTCTGGAAAAAACATGTTCAGGTACACTTGATTGCTTGGGCAAATGGTGCTGTTGGATTATACACACGCATGTTTGCTCTGGCATCATTGCTCTGCATTGCCTTGATGTCCAGCAGGACCTGGTTGCAATGCCGGATGCGGGCAGCAGCGGCGGCGGCGGCAGTCCGTCGCAAAAACTGCGGCACAGCCACCATCACCACTACCTGTACCACCTGCTGCCGGCGCTTGCCGTTGGAGCCCCGACACCATTGGCTCCCTTGCAGGCGGGTTTTTTCATGCGTTGCAAGATTCAAAACTTGTTGGCCCCCCCCTGAACACCTGACGCTTTATAGTTGTGCGTCACTGCTTCCGGCAATCAAAAGTGGGTGGCACATGCAGTGGCGCGGGCATGTGTACAGCAACCGCATCCAACAGCCTGATCCAAGACGACAAATGACTGGAATGGAGCATGATGCTTGCAGCTCGCATATGTATGTATACCTCACGTCGCCGCGCCAGCACCTATGGGATCCATATTTGAGATTTCCGTGCATGCGAGGGATCCTTTCACAGCTGTTGCACCAGCTGGTCTGATGGCGGCGCTTGGCGGCACTCGAGTGGGGGCCACCCGACACCACGGTCAGCAAGATGAGCGTGGATCTGACGCTTGGCCGTGTTGACTACGCACATTGGTTCTGTAATATCATCTGATCGAAATCGGCTCTGCCGCTGACGCTTGATCATATTCTGTCAAGAAGACGAATCCTGTTTCTTAGCCTGACCGCGGAAGCATGCAGGCGCTCGAGGAGCGCGCATTTTCGCACCTCGGGGCCAGCACGTCGCATGTGGTCAGGGCGCTGCGGCGAGCGCGACGGGATGCGCACCAGTGCTCGTGCCGCCCCTCGGCGTCGACGCGATCACAAGCCCTCAGGTGTGCAGGTGCATCCCTGCAGCAGCATGCCACCAAACAACGTCCGTGAGTGGCACCCATCAACACACAACTCACCTTCGATGCGTATGCACGCTCGCTCGTTCCCCCTTGACAGCGCTGCAGCCGGCGAGCGCACCGAGGCATCAACGGAAGAACTGGGGGCATGGGTGCCGCCACGCCAGCGGCAGCGGCCCGCTCACAGGCAGCATCAGGATCAGCAGGCAGCAGACTGCACGACGCCACACGCGGCCCTGCCCGCAGCCGTCTCTCCCGCGGCGCTCGCGGCTGCTGCGGCCACAGCAGCTGGGCAGGGCCCTGGCCCGACGTTTCCCAGCGGCGCAGAGGCCAGGCAGCAGGCGCGCCTGCTGGCACGAGACAGTGCACAAGAGCTGGCCGACCAAATTGCGAACGAGCTGTTGAGCGGCGGCGCCTGTCGACTCTTGGTTGGGTCGTCGGAAGCCGCGAGGGCGCTGCAGGCAACAGCGATTGCAACCTCTGCCCTGCGGCGGCGCGGCCGTGTGGCAGCCTTTGACGTGCGATTCGCCGGCGCCGCGGGCAAGACGGCAGGGCGCGCGGACGCGGCTGCTGGCGCTTCTACCATGTCCATCATAAGTAGCAGCAGCAGCAGGAGCAGCAGCAGCAGCGGCGGCCGTGGCGGCGGCGACGGCGCGCCCTCGCAGGGCGACTTGGTCGTCCAACTGTGTCTGGCGGGCGCGCCCCCCAGGAGGCTCGACGCGCTGCTCAGCAAGGACGGCAGCTTGCCCACGGCGTCGTGGCGTCAGCAGGAGGCCGTTGACTGCGGCGCGTCGGAGCAGTCGCTGCAGCTGGCGTCGCAGCTCGCGGGCGCCCTCGACGCCGCGCTCGCGCCTGAAAACGGCGGCGGTACCGGCAGCGGCGGTCGTGGCGGCGGCGCGGACGGCGTGTCGATTATCCTTGCGCTGCTGCATTCGCAGCTGCCGTTTGTGCTGCAGGCGCTCGCGCTGCTACGGCCGGTGCTGTTGCGGCGAGACCCGCCTCTCGAGGCCCGGTGCGTCGCGCGCGAGGCGCCGGTGCTGCAGCAGCCAAAGGCACGGCGCGGGGTGCGAGTGATCGCAGAGGTGTTGTTCTGTCCTGCTGTGGCACACAGCGAAGAGTAACCGTCCAGACTCTGTATGGGCACTCGCAGCGGGACCGGCCACCTCCGAACCGCCTTTGGTACCGCAAGCTGTGAATTTAGAGGTACACAGGGTGCTCAGCATACGAGTGGCGTGTACATCACATCATCAGCATGCCAACGGTGGGTCGGCTTGCAACCTTGTCAGTTCCCTGCGTTTCTCGAAACGCGGTGGTGACCAGGTAGTGACCTGGTTGTGCCCACGATGCTGCATATGTACGGTAATCCACACGCCGGCAGCCTGCCAAGCCAATTCCGTCCGTGGCTCGCAGCCAGGACATTTCAGCGTCGACTACTGTTTGATAGCGGAACGGAGCCATGCAAACATAAGATCTGACAGCTGCAGCGATCTGGCGGACACACTGCCCAGACATCACGACAGACTGGAAGATGGAGGAGCTCAAGGAGGTGGGATTATGGCTGGTCCGGCCTCCGCGACGCCAGGACTGGATTGAGAGCGCGCTTCGTTCTGTCACGATCTGGTGCCCAGCGGCCTGCTGCCTCATGAATGCTCGCAGATAATCACGTGTGCCCTGGATCAGAAAGGCGTGCTGGCCCGCCTCAAGGTGAGCAGCGCCCGCAAGGCCTACGATGCACCGCCGAGCTGGTGCTGCTGTCCCAGACCTGCTCCCTTCGCACACATCACTGCTACCGGTATCATACTCGTGCTCGCCATACTCCAGGCTGAGCTCCGTGCAAACGTTTTTCTGGCGGTGGACGAGCAGGACAAAAGGCAGGGCGATGCAGGTGGGCTGCGGTGGCGCATGTGTTTACTGCTGGGCCTGCATGAGCCGTCTCGCGCAACCGGACCCTCTGTCACTGTGTGGGCATAGATGCAGCACGATGCGCAACTGCGAATCAACTCAAATGTTCTATGTATCCCACAGGCATCGCAGCCAGGAGCGACACCAGCCGGCGCGACGCCCTCGCTGCCTCCCGAGAAGGTGAGCCTGGCCAGCGCGACATCCGCAACCCGCCAGCGCGCCGCACACCACTGGGTCACCGCTCACGAGCGCCCTTCCAACCCCACACCACACCATGCCGCGCTGCGCCACGCCGCCTTCGCCCTATATATCGAACCCCTACCAAACACCCAGGCGGCGTGCTGCTGGACCTGGTGCAGGAGTTCATGGGGTGGGCGGACCTGCGCTTCACCGCGCGGGTCTTTGAAGCCGAGGCACGCCGCGAGGCCGCGCACCCGAAGCAGCGGCGGCAGCTGGCGGCAGACCTGGTGCGCCCTCGCCACGCGCGCGATAGCCGCCGATTTGCGCAGCAGCGTGCCCGGATGGAGCAAACATGCATGCGGAATCGGCGCCCTTTTCGGTGGGCTGAGCCGGCCTACGCCTCCCCCTGGCGCACAGGGCCTGCCGGCGGCGGACGGCGAGGACCAACCGCTGCTGCTGTTGCTGCTCAATGCAGCGATGCAAGGGCAGCAGCTGCAGGCGCAGGCCGGACGGCAAGAATCGAAGGGCGATGTCGGGCCCCAGCGGCGTGGTCCGGCGGGGACGGGCCCAGGGCTCAAGCTCCCACTAGGTGCGCTAGGCGCGGGGATAGGCGCCCCTGTACAGCCGCTGGTGAGTTCAGCTGAGCAGCTGGGCAGCGCCGCGGCGGCAGACGCACCGCCGCTGCTGCCCCGCGCGCGGGAAGGCGCGGCGGCGGCAGACAATGGCGGGGAAGGCGGCGGCGGGGGCCTGATCGCAGCTGAGCGTGGCCACGGAGGGGGTGGCGGCAAGAGCAGTGCTGAAGGAAGTGAGGAGCAGCAGGATGAGCAGGAGCAGGAGCAGGAGCAGCAGTGGCGGTGGGGCCAGCAGCAGCAGCAGCAGCGGCGGCAGCAGCAACAACAGCAGGATGACCAGCAGCGGCGGCGGCTGTTTGCCCGCGGCAGCGAGGACGAAATGCCTTCAGGCAGCGGCGGCGGCGACCCAGGGACGCCAAGCGATGACAGTTTTGACGCGCCAGCCCTTCCTGGGCTCAGCCCGGGCCCGACTGCTGACACAGCAGCCTCCAACCTGCGCAGCAGCGCCGCCAGCGCCGCCGCGGCCGGCGCCGGCATGGCGCCGCCGCTGAGCCCTCCGGGCTCGGACGGGCCGGGGGACGCGCACCGATTATTCAGCGACGACTCGCCTTCGCCTGGTGCGCACAGCCAAGGCAGCCGGGAACCGTCAGAGGGCGCCAGCCCGACTTCCCGGCACCTGCCGCTACATTTAGTGCCGCTGCAACCCGCACGGAGGCTGGCGCCGCTGCCGGCCGCACAGCACAGGGCGCAGGCGGCCACGGAGATTGCCGGGGCGGACAGGGCCAGCCCTGCAGCAGGTGAGCGGGCGTAACGGCTGTGGTTTGGAGAGAGTTGAGCGCGCTCCACGTGTGAGCGTGTGTGTGTGTGTGTGTGCGTGTGTTTGTGCGCGCTTGTATGTGCGTGTTTTGAGGCGCGATGATAAGCTGCTCAGCTGTGATGTACGCAGCGACACGAGCCAACTTTGCTGAAAGCCTCTGCTTTGATACCTCGTCCGCAAAATGACTGGCGCGCAGGTGAGAGCGCTGGCTCCCCGCAGCAGCAGCACATCCCCGAGCCCTCCGCGGCGCCTTGGAGCGCGGGGAGCGCCGCGCAGCCACAGCGCCAGGCGCAGCAGACCGAGGCCCGCGGCGCGCCCCCCGCTGCGTGGGGCGCCGGCGCCCGGGGCCCGCAGCCGCAGCGGCCGCAGCAGCTGCAGGAGGGCGGCGGCGGCGGCGGCTCTGCTTATGCTATCGAGCGTGTCATAGACGACAGCTTTGAGGACGACCTGCCAGAGGAGCTGCCCAGCGAGGTGCAGGTGCGCTCCGCCTTCTCGGCCCCTTTCCGCCCTCTCCGTGCCTCCCCCATCATGCCGCTTCCAGGGTGACGCATTCGTGTAGTATTGTGACATGACCACAAGCCAAGCCTCGTCTCCGAACGGCGTTTGGTTCGGCGTCAGTCCGCGCACGCGCGAGCAATGTGCACCCCGCGATGTTCACGCTGCATTGCATGCCAGAAGCTGCAACCGCCAGTGCCGCCCCCCTTCCCCCTGGCAGGACGAGGAGTCGTCGCAGCTCTTCACGGTCCTGCGCCCCGCCGCCGCGCCCGCACCCGCGCCTGGGCCCAGCACCGGCGGCCGCCCGACTGCTGCCGCTGCCGGCCTGCGCGGCTCGGAGGAGCTGCGGATTGAGGACAGCGGTGCGTCTGAGTCGTCCGGGCGCGGCGGCGGCAGCAGCGGCGATGGCGATGGCAGCGACGACGGCAGCGAGTACTTGGCTGAGAGCCTGAGGGTAGGCGGCGGCGCGGCGGGTGCGGCGGCCGCGGCGGGGCCAGGCGCCGGCTTCTTTGCGGGGGGGCGGCCGGGCCTTGATGGGGATGACGAAGACGACGACGAATTTTGAGGGGGCGAGCGGGGGTTGGGAGAGACGGGCAGCACCCCCTGCAAGCTACTGTCTTCAGAGGGCGCGTGCTGGTGTGCAAGCTGCGTTGCTTGGAGCTCCCGAGGCAGCGGCGTTTTGATCTGCGCTCGTGCGCCCCGTCTGCTTCGTTTGCGCGTCAGCATTTCGGCGCTTACAATTAGACAACCGCCGCCATATTACGTGGAAAGAGCCGCATCTCAAGTACACCCTGGGGTTTGAAATTCATTTTCACCGCCAACATGCTGCCGTTCGGGACCCATCCTCGACAGCAGGCAGGGGGGGATCGTTTGGCTGCATGCTGAATCTGGATGGCAGCACCACCAAGCAAGTACCCAAATATGTATAAGTATTCCGCAAAACGCGAGGCCTTTGTGACGCGTGCAGCAGGCGGGTACAGCCGTCAGCCAGCACAGCCAGAAGGCAAAACCCCGAAAACCTGCCATCTGCCAAGCATGAAGTGGGGTGCAGTCGCAGTGGCAAAAAGATGCAGGGATGCGTGCATGTGCTGGCGACTGGCGGCTGCAGTCAACGCGCGTGCTCAGCAACGAGGACCACTGGACAGGTGGAACGCGTGCAGCGCCTTGCTTGGGCTGTTTATTCCCGGGAAGAATGAGTGGTGACGGTGGTGGCGGGGGTGGCGTGCGCACGTGAGGCGTGTTGGCAGGTACAAATGCTGTTGCGAAGGCCACACTTGCAGGGATGCGTACGAGCTGCGGCCGCGGCTTGCATGCGGGGCGCAACAAATAAATAGTAACAACGAAACGACGCCAATGATGCGCACGCCTGTGCTGACAGCGTGGTGGCCGGGCGCGCGGGTGGTCTGGTGAGGCGTGACATGGCGGACAGGTCGGCCTAGGAACTGGGCGAAAGAAGCCCACAAGGCTTGACTAAGTCAAAACTCATAGCCAGAGCAGGCTCAACAGCTGCTGGGCGGACAGCAAATCCGAGAGGCTCCAGTCGGCTATACGTGCAACATTGCGAGCTGCTGCAGTCAAAGTCCAGCCTGTTCAAATTACGGCAAAGCAGGGCCGCACAGTTCAGCCCCAGGTACCCAGGAGGAAGCACCCACAATACCGTACTGCCCACATATGTGCTTGGCACAGCACGAAATCTAAATTATTTGTAGGGGGGCCGCGCACGCAGCGCCCTTGAGCCCAGCCACCGTGCTGGTGACAGCACTCGCACGAGCAGGGCGCACACAAGGGAGCGTGCTGCCTGGGCGCCCCCAAGCCTGAACCAGGGCGTAGCCCTTTCCCTGCAGGGCCAACGTCCGTGAACTTGCCAATTCAGAGGCCGCCCGGTACACTCGACTCAGTTGCCGGGTGCAACCACAGCTGCAGGTGTGCTTCAGCGTACGTCGGATCAGAACGCACACGCACCACGCACCACACACCGCGCACCCCCGCCTGTGCTATTCGATCGACAAGCTGGAAATCCATGAGGATGGCGTGAGCGCGCCGCTCGCCACAGAGTTGCGCCCCGCCCTTGGGCCGGCGTCGCTGCCGCTGCCGCTGCCGCCGCCGCCGCCGCCGTCGCGGGGCGTGCGGCCGCCGCTCGAGCCGCCGCCGCCGCCGCCGATGCAGCCGCCGGAAAAGGTCGAGGGCGGGCCGCTGGGGAGGGGGGAGTACCCTTGAAGAGCGCCCCGCACCGCGGCCGCCACGTGCCGCCGCGTGTGGGCGCGGTGCGCGCGCGCCGTGACGGCGGCGGTGAGGGCCGCGGCGGCAAAGGCGCCCAGGAACGCGGCGACCCAGGGAACGCCGTCGGCGCCTTTGCAGGGCGTGAGGCGAGGGTCGGGAGTGGGCAAGTGACTTTCATGGGGCCGAGGGGGGCGTAGATGCGGCGGGGATGCAGCCGTGCGATTGTGCGCTGAGGACAGTGTAATGCGCTCGCCTGGCAGGCCGGCAGGGTTGTGCTCGGAGGTCGAGCAGGCGGGCGGCAACAGCGGCATCGCGCTCCCGGGGCTCTGGTTCTTTCAGAACAGGCCGAACGGCTGGCGCCGCGGCGCTGGCCGGCGACGGACGCTCATAGCGTGTAGGGGCTGCCAGCTGTCGCTGCCCGACCCCGCCGCCGCGGCGGCCGCCCGCCGCCCCCTCTCCCGTGCTCCGCTCACCGTGACCGCCGCCGCCGTCGCTGCCGGCAGCTCGGGTTGAGCCGGGCAGGCAGGCCTTGAGCCCCGGGTCGCACCGGTCCAGGCTGCAGGCCGGCTCGCAGCCGCGGCCGCCGGGGCCCGCGCGGAAGCAGGGCGGGCACTGGCAGCGGAACGGGCGGACTTGGTCGTTCAGGCGGCCGTATGAAGCGAGGTACCTGTCGATCGAGAGAGGACCAGCGAGGGATGGATCAGCAGCTCCTCAGCGTCCGGCTGGCAGACACCTTCAACAGCGGGCATATACCTTCAACAACTTGCGAATTGGGGACTGCTAGACTGCTGCTGGAGCAGCACCCTCCTTTACGTATGTCGGCCAATGCATCTGCTCGCAACGCGCCGCCACGGCGCCTCTCTGCTGCAGACCCTCCTCTGCCCGGGCGCGGCGGCGCCGGCGGCGGGGGTGCGCGGCGGACAGCAGGGGACCGGGCGCGCAGTCCCTGGCCATCTCGTCGGCCAGGCCGACGTAAGAGTGCAGAGCGCGGCATCGGCTGGCGAAGGCGGGCCACCTGTGAGTGTGCATGTCGTCGTAGCAGGCGTGGTAGAACCTGCCCTCAAAGCTACCGCGCCAGCAGCCAGCATAATCGAGCTCAGGTGTGCAGTAGTCAGGGATTGGGCCAGAGCAGCTGCCGGCGGGCGAGTTGCGGGAGGGGGTGGGTGGCAATAGGGCTCGGATGCAGGGGCGGATACGGGGGAAGCGGGCCCGTGCCGGGTCGCAAGGTGTGGTGTCAACGTGCGCCCGTGAGCAGTGAACGACCAGCTGCGGCTGAGCTCCGAATGAGAGGGGGGTTTCGGGTTCGAAGGGTGCGTCGCGGGAGCCCTTTGGACTCGTCAGGGTGCAGGGGTGGATGAAGCCGCATTGCCTCACAGCATCGACGGCAGTCTGCAGTATAGTGAGCCCGGCTCCTCACTTGTAGCCGCCAGGCGTGTTGACGCAGATGCAGCGGTCGCAGCTGCAGTCGCCCCTGTTGAAGGGGATGCGGCTCAGAAGGCACTCGTTGATATCGGAGCACGCCTCCTGCCCGGTGGCCTGCCGGGGCGGGGGCACGGGGTGCGTGCGCGTGTGGGGGAAAGGGGAGTCGTGGTGGGTGCGTGGTTTCTGCGCCCAGCACGGCTTGTGGAGGGGGCCGCTCAGCGAGGGGTCACGAGAAGTGTGGACGCGTCGGCGAGTGATGCTCCATCGTGACTTGCTGCGGGCACGTCTTTTGGGAGAGGCCCCGTTTTGCCCCGTGAGCTGGAGCCAGCACACCACAAATGCATGGGCGCCGCCACTTCATCGCTCGCCAGCTGGCTTGGTTCCCCTCTCCCTCGCCCCAGCTGCCCCCTGCTGCCCATTGGCCCGCCCTGATGCACGCACGCGCAACTTGCCACACACATGAGCACGCAGGATCCCCAATTCAGACCAATTGACAAACCCAGCACACATCACAAGGACAAAAACAAGCAGGCGAAGCAGGCGAAGCAGGCGAAGCAGGCAAAGCAGGCAAAGCAGGCAAAGCAGGCAAAGCAGGCAATGCAGGCAGAGCAGGGGAAGCAGGTATGCAAAGCGCGCGAAGCATGCACAGCAGGCAAAGCATGCGCGCAAAGCATGCCGAGCGCGCGCCGGCAGCTCACCCCGTCGACGATGTGCAGGTAGCCCGCGCCGCACTCGCAGCTGTACCCCTGGAACGTGTTGATGCAGCGCGTGCGCCCCAGGGTGGAGTTGAGCCTGCGGCGGGGGAGGTGCACGCGTGTTTGTCCGGAGG
>NW_014012356.1:0-11143 GCF_000611645.1 Monoraphidium neglectum
ATTTGAGGGAGTGGGCAGGGGAGGGGGGGCCCGATGGTCGGCTGGGTGCCGGGGTTTAGGGCGCAAAGGGGAGGTGCGCGCTTGGGCCGAGCTCCGTGCACACAGGCTGTGCGAGAGGGGGCGCGGCACGGCGCCCGCCGCGTCGGTCGGCCTGGCCGGCGGGGCGCAGGGGCCGCTGACTGGGCAGCCTGGCACCAGGCTGGCATGGCTGTGCCGCCGTTGCCGCAGCTACCTGCTGGCCTGTGCCTGGGCCCTCGTCTCTGCTCCCGTCCACCTGCCCCTGATCCCTCCTAGTCTGCCCGATCAAGCATGCATCTTCTTACTTTGAAAGGCCCTTGGGAATGAAGACCCATGCGTCCAGGCGAGTGCCATGCGAATAGATCCCCTCGGTCGTGCGCACATACGCGGCGTTGTCGACCGGCGCCGCCACGCCATCGTAATCATGCGTCGTGTCGCGCACCAGCTCAGAGTCCACCGCCGCCTCCCAAGGCAGCGCGATCAGCGCACCAATGGCGACAGCCAGCCCCGCCGTCCACAGGACGCCGCTCATGCTGCGCGCATACCCCATGGCTAAAGCACTGCAGCAGCTATTCGCAGCACAGGTATCCGCTTCAAAGCTACGTACGCTGTGTGTTGTGGCAACGGCTCCTCTGCTGCGCTGTGATGCCTCAAAGTGTGTACCAGGAATCGACCGATGCGCGCTGTGCCAAAAATGGCGCGAATTACAATTTGATTGGCGAGCGATCAATCTGCGATTATCGCATAGGCTCGTCATCTTGACAAGCGCATGCGCAAGATCACTGCACTGTCAGCAAGTCACAGTTGCAACCGCAAGCACCAACCTGTCATTGAGGACCGTACGCAACACAGCTGCGAATCTAACCTTGATACTCATCAAACATCCAGGTCGAGCTAGCGCTGACTGGGCCGGGCAGCCCGCTGCTGCTGGCGGTGGCGCTGCTGCTCATGCTGCTGCTCTGGGCGGTATGCCTCTGACCGGCCCCTAGACCCCTGCTGCTGTGACACGCCCGGGCCACGGCCCCAGCTTTGTTGGTGGCCGCCACCATCCATGGCCGCGGCGGTTGGAGGCGGCGTCAGGTAGCTGAATGGGCGGTGCATCATCGCCGCGGGCGGAGCATACCCGCCGCCGCCGCCGCCGCCGCCGCCGTGCCAGGACAGGCCATGGGGGGGCAGGGGCAGTGGCAGGGGGGCCGGCGCGACCGGCTGCGGCGGCACCATGACCCATGGCTGCGGCGTCTGCCAACTGTGGTGGAGTGTCCATGGAGCGCGGGTGGGAGTGGATGATGCGTGTTGTCATCAGTGGCAGTGAGGCTCATAATGAACACACTCAGCACTCTCGCGCGCGCTCTCTCTCACACAGCACGCGCGCGCACACACACACGCGCGCACGCACACACACACACACACACACATACACATGCACACTCACAAACATACACTCACAAACACACTTACATACA
Organism: Monoraphidium neglectum; assembly: GCF_000611645.1. NCBI lineage: Eukaryota > Viridiplantae > Chlorophyta > Chlorophyceae > Sphaeropleales > Selenastraceae > Monoraphidium > Monoraphidium neglectum. The sequence goes on from NW_014012356.1 coordinate 1,482, forward strand.
AACACTGCGCACACAGCTATCGCACACATACAGATGAACCAAGGACTAGTGCAAGCATGAAACATGCGATGTCGCACCCTTGCGGCAGTGGGGCGGTCGGGTCGGATCGCGCTGCCACTGGCGCCTCATTGCCTTTGCCCGCGTCCGATGCGCCCTGAGGCAAAGTGGCAAGTGATGGTACCAGGTGGGCGAGACGGCATCAGGCCGCTTTCATGCAGCAGGCAAGCGCTTTTTCACCGACACTGTAATTGTTGAGCGCCTGGACAAGCCCACCCCCACACCTGGACCCACCTTTCTGTCCCTTTTTTTCTTCTTCTTTTTGCGCTTTCTTCGCTCCTCATCGTCGCCGCCGCTCGCCGACGAGGCGTCGTCAAACGTGCTGCTCGCGTCGCTGGAGCTGCCGGTCCCCCCCTTGCCGCCGCGCCTCCGCCCCCGCCGCCGAGACCGGGACCGCGACCGTGCCCGCTGCTTGTGCTCCTTGCCCGCGCGCTCTGCGGCGAGCCGGCGGCGCCTGCGGATGCAGCACGCGCAGCAGACCAGCAGCAACAAGGCGACCACCGCGATCACCGCCACTCCCGCCTTGCTTGACATGAAGCGGGCCGCGGCAGATCGCACGCTGCCGCCGCTGCTGCCGCCGCTGCCGCTGCCTCCCGAGGTACCTCCAGAGCTGCCGTTTACGGCTGCTGCGTTTGAGGTTGAGACAATATTGTGTTGTGAAAGACCTCACAGTTGCAGGTAGTTTTGAATTGGCTTATCACCGACTTATGAATGAGTCGCTTCGTCATGTTTCTAGCTTTATGGCCACCCCCTCACGAGATGGGGAGCCTGAAGGGACGGGTGACGTGACCGGCGCCCCGCCGCCATACAGGCACCATTGGGGGTCCAGCACGTTCTGCGGCAGGACATGCGGTGGACTCAATTGGCAACAGACGTGTTTTCTGTCCCACACAGGCCAAGCAAGTTGAACGAGGGCGCGCACCACAGATGGACCCGGCAACATGCTTCCTTGCAATTGCGTTGGGGATGGATGGTTTGGGTGTCCACTTTGTAAAAGAGCTCAGGCCCACTGTCCTACCGTGAAATCGTTGTAGTAGCCGTCATTGCAATTGCAGGTGCAGTTGGCAGCAAGCAGCGTGCCGTGGCCACCACAGGAAGTTGGAGGGGTCAGGACGGTCTGGCAGAGGCCGCTGCTCGAGGCGGCCAGACGCCTGGCCCAGGCGCGCGGGTGGCGCCCGGCCGCCAGGAGCCTGGAAGATTGCATGATGGGGGGGTAGTTTTTGGGTGCTCTGCGTGTCATTGCCAGAGCCGGAAGGGCCGCGGGCTCAGCCGCGAGGCGTCACACGCAACGTCTCTGACTGTTGTTGACACATAACAGAATCACCACACGGCAGGCAGCTGGATTCCCACACAATTTTGGTGCTGAGGACAAGGAATGCGGGGGTCGCAACCTGCTAAAATACCCTCTGCAGCTATCAGTTTATCTGCGGCACGCATTACGTTGGTGGCATCCACTGTGCTGCAGCTCCTTGACCATTCGTGTCGCCGCACAGGTGCCGCACGCGACTTTACGCCGCCACCCAAGACGCACCTAGCGGAGAGCCAGCTCATCTCATGACTTTTCAAGTCTCGTTTCAAAACATGATATTGTCAGATGATTCCGGTCAATGAGTCAAGCGAGATCGACAAGGCGAGCTGAAAAGTCGGGCGAGCGATAGAGCCACTTGGTTTGGTTCTAAGCGGGCTTTTGGAGTTGAGACTCCGGTAGAGCTGCAAACCAGGCTGGGTCTGAGCAAATCGGGTTGCAGGGCGAGTTGGAACGCCGCGCGCTGTAGTTCCATGTTAGAGACGGTATGTGCGGCACCGGTAATCGTAAAAAATATATATATTTGCCGAGTTCAGTATGATCACCAGGTGAGAGGCTGTGCTTGACAATTTGACACGACGGTTCCGAGGCCACAACCGAAATGCGCACCGCCCCTTACACCCTCGGATGCAGCCAGCAGTGCAAACTGCGTTTTGTACATTGTAAAGCTTTTCCACTGACTTCTACTTAAAGCACGATTCTCAAACTCTTGGACGGGCCACTGCGAGCTCGACACCTCATCACCTGAAAAGCCCCACCCCCAAAACTGCAGCATCAAAGCAAAGCAATCCATCAGAAGCCAGGGGCACTGATAATCACCACGATGAGGAGATGTGCCATAGTCGTGTCCGTGCTGTTCATAGCTGCAGGCGTGGCCCTGGTGCTGCCGCGCACAGCCGCTGCTGCACCTACTGCTTGGGATGCTCTAGGAGAAAACGGCCAACCCGTCAACGGCGGCCGCAGGCTCAAGCAGCTGACAGTTTACGCAAGCACGCCCTCCTTGGCCGGCAGCGTGTCAGGCGCGGTGAACACCCACAGGCAAATCGGCGGCGACGGCACCGTCCATGCCAGCGGCGGCGTTTCTGCTGCAGAGACCACGGCCATCTCAAACCCACTACTGCGAGGTGTGGTCGGCTGGGGGATTGCTGACTGGGCCTCGTGGCCAGCTGCTTGCACAGCCAAATTCTGGCCCTACATCAGCTCGCTCTTTTCCATCCAGGGGCCGATGGCCTCAGTGTCTCTTCACGTGGCTGCTCACATACAGTGCGCTTCATCACGCGCTGAGCTCTGGTTGTGCTTCGCCCCGCTCCGCCCTCTTCACTGCACAGCTTTGACAAGGGGCGGCTATGACAACCGGCCTCAAGCTGCTACAGCTGCATATGTGAGCTCGCCGCTCTCCCTAGGTGCGCGGGTAAACATGGTGACGAGGCTGGCACTGCTGACATCAGGGCTTGCTTGTGCTCTTGTGCATTTTGGATTATCATGGTTTCAGGATTTAGGGTTTAGGATTCAAGGTATTGATCACACAAAGCATCAAGCGCAGGCACCCCCGCCCAGCAGTCCAGCAGCAGTCCAGCAGTCCATTTGCATGAGCTGAGTACTGCACCCGCAACTGCTTGTCGTGCACCCTGTCTTGACGCCGTGCCATCACCATCGCAGCGAGCACCCTGCGGCCCACGATCGCCTACGGCCTCGCCGAGTCGCGGGGGGACCTGCTGTCGGCGTCCGGCGGCACGTATGGAGCGGCAGAGTTTGGTTACAACCCGCTGTCCAACAACCTGGGGGCCTCGTTCAGCACCGGCTCCTCAAACTCTGTTAATGTCGACGACGCAGAAGAGCTGGTGCCAGGGAGCGCCCGTGAGTGGGTGGTGGGTGCTGTGGTGGGCCAACAAGTATGTATGTCAGGGCTTGCTGGTTTGTTTGGGCAGGACCAAATCATATGATACATGGGTGAAGTGGCTGCTGGGTCAGCAGATGCTGACCAGCCAGCAGGATTGTCGAGCAGCTCTCGAGTCACAGTACATCATCTGTATGTTGCATTGTAGCTCTGGCAATGAAGAGACGCCGTGCACCTGCCCAGCTGCCATGGCCTTGGTCAGTGTTGCCCCCGACGTGTGTGCCCTCACGCCCCGTGCAGTGCCAACCCCCGGGTCTGCCGGCTTCTCGGGGGCCGAGATCATCGGCACGGCCGACGACCAGACGCGCCTGGGCGACGCGCGTACGGCGCAGCTGGGCCAGGCGCTCGCCTACCCCTTCAACGTCCTCAACCCGATTAACCCCTTGACGTGCGCCCAGGTGCTTATCACTTAATGCAGTCGCACTTCCAGCGACCTGCGTGCTGAGCATTCCTGGACAGCTTGCTGTCGCTGTCCTGAACACACACAGTGTGCTGGCTACCGCTGACGGATGTCACGCACCCGAATGCCTTGCCCTGCCTGCCTATCTCAGGCATTGACCTACGGCGTCACGCTGGCCAATTATGACCACAGCTCCCCATCCGGCCCGCTTCCACGCAACAACGCGCCAAACCTCATCCCCTTCTGCCTCAACGCCTTCAATTTTGCAACCCTTGATGAGGTGGGTTCAACAGCATGGGGTCAGTAGTGAACCCAACAAGGCTAAGTTGTAATTGTGTGGCCACACACGCGCATAAGGATACGTCGCCGCCAGTGTAGCACCAGTGGGCAGCCATGACAAGCATTTTGCGGGCTCGATGAAAGCTGAACCCCTGCTCAACTTGAGGTGCACATGCGCGCCTCCAACCTGCAGTTTGCTACGTTCATCGGCCAGGGAGGCAAGAATGACAACAACATGCGGACACTGGCCAACGCGACAGCTCCAGCTGGGGCAGACAACACCACATCTGCTTTGTTCAACCTCAGTCCTGATGGACAGGGGCCGGGCGCAGATGCTGGCGGCCTCCCCTCTTTTGCGGAGCAGCTGGACAAAGCCGTCAGGCAGGTGAGAGCTGAGAGGGGCAGGCATGAAGGGTTGACCCGTGACCGCAAATGTTGACTGGCTCTAAATCCCGCATGTGTGCGCGATTGTACAAAGCCCCAGCAGAGTCGCGTACCTCTGGTGGTATCTGTAGTCGGATCCAAGCTGAGAAACGCTGCTGTTGCGGCCGCTCCTATCTGGCCAGGCCTCGTTGCTGACACACATCCCTCCTGGCCACCGTACCACTGCAAATCAGGGCGGTCCTGCAGCTCAGGAGTTCTTCAAAAGCAACCCCACGGGTCAAGCCCTCTTGCAGCGGGCAAAGGGGTCCCCTCTTGCCCGGAGTGCAGACAACGCCAACCGCGCCGCCGCCGCCGTCGCCGCGGCGGCCGCGAAAAAGCTGCAGGGGCCGCTGCAGAACCTGGCGCAGGCTGTCGGGGCGCTGAGGGGCACGGTGGCCCAGAACGCGACCAGTTTCAGGCTGAAAAGGGCCGTTGGCACCATCGAAGCGGCGGAGCCACTGGTTCGTCTGCGGGTTAATGCGACAAGGGAGGTTGCCAAACCGTTTGCAGATGCAGGACAGAGGCTGATGAACCAGTCGTTCGAGGTGCTGCGGCAGCAAGTCCAGGCGATGCCAGAGGGGAGCGAGAAGCAGGAGGCGGTGAGGGTCGTGCAGCAGCAGCAGCAGCAGCAGCAGCAGCAGCAGCAGGGGCAGGGGCAGCAGCAGCGGCAGCAGCAGGTAGCGGCGGCGACGACGGCACAGCAGCTGGAACAGCAGGAGGCAGGGGCGGCGGTCCTCAGCAACACAAGTGATACCGCCTGGATAGCAGGCGGGCACCTGAGCTTTGGCTGACCCTGCCGGCAAAATTGATGTAAAGCTGTTGCCATTTGTGGTGCTGTGCAGTGACTAGGGAACTTGAATGGGTTACAGGACAATCCTTGTGACAGAAATTTGCTCTCATGCTTAGTCAGGCCGACGCCGCTTGATGGAGCCGCTGCGCGTGGGGCAGCGTCATCCCTTGCGCGCCCCGGTGGTGCTCAGTGCAACTTGCCCATTCACGTTTAGGTACCGGCAGCCTATCTTGAAAGTGCTATGTGACACCAGACTCGGTCACATACTTGCAGCAGGTCGTTTGGCATGTGCTTTTGGCCATAATCCCTGCACACTGTACGCGAAATACAGGGAGACCACCAACACCCACAGCTGCGTCATTCGCATCAACAGGGCGGGGAGCATAACCACTGTGAATCATTAGACGCAAGTGAGACATTATAATACTTTTGAATGTGCTTTCACCGTTAATTACTTAGGTGCTTCCGTATTCGTGGTCTCGGAGTAGCCGCTCGAGCCTCGGGAGGTCCGCAGCGGCTGCCCGCCACACAGCCTGGTCGCCATTCTCTCTTATGACAGCGCAACAGGTGTTAAGATCCACGTCAGTCCCCAAAAACGCGACGCTGGTCGAGATGGTCGCAGGAGGGGCCGTTGTGGGGCCTCCCAGAGGATCACCAGCTCGCTGTCCGTTGTGGCTACTGTTGTTGCTGTTCCTCTTAGCACCACCACTCCAAGTCACTCTTGCAGCAGCGTCTGGAGCTGGCAGCAAAATTGGCAGCGACGCGCGCAGCAGCAAGAGCGGCAGCAGCAGCAGCACTGTGCCACTCACACCAGGCGAGCTAGAATCCGCTTTGGGCGCGTTCTGGGCGCAGGTTGACGGCGCGTACGACGTGGCAGACCTCCTCTTGGGCTTGCCAGAGGCCTTGATTCAGCAGTCAGGCATAGACCTTGAGTTTTGGCGTAGCGAAGCAGCTTCAGCGGCCAACGCTTTGTTGACAGGCGACCCTGGAGATGTGGGGGGTGGGAGCAGCAAAAGCAGCAGCGCTGACGGCAGCAGCAGCAACGGCAGCAGCATACGTAATACCAGCGGCAGCCACGACAGTGATGAAGGCAGAAGCGGCCGAGTGGAGGGAGGCAGCGGCCTCATTGACGGAAGCAGTGACAGCAGCGAGGGAAGCAGCAGCGGCAGCAGCGGCAGCGGCGGCAGCGGCAGCGGCGGCAGCGGCGGTGGTGACGGCAGCGGCGGCGGTGGCGTTGGCGGCAGCGGCGGCAGCAGCAATGGCGGCAGCGGCAGCCACGGCAGCGGCAGCAGCAGCGGCAGTGGCGGCAGCGGCGACGGCGGCGGCGCTGCGCATGCCGCAGCCCAGTCTGGAGCGGATGTTGGCACCGCAGGGCCAAGTCCGATGGAGCGCGCCGTCCGGCGCCTCATTGGCGCCCTTGTCGAAGCAGATCCCCTGGGCAACAGCGGCTCCTTGTCAGCTTCAGCTGGCGAAACAGGCAGGCGTCGGCGGCGGCGTCGGCGGCTGCGTCAATCTGCGAGCCGGGCACAGGGATCTCAGGCGTTGAGCCCAGCCGCACAGGAGCTGGTTGAAATGGTAGAGGCGTCGATCAGAGACATCTCGGAGCTTTCAGCGGCTACGGGCGCAACAGGCGCAGCCCGTGACACCAGGGACTGCCCCAAAACCCTGATCGGCGGCGCTGAAGTACCAGCGCAAAAGCAGGGGCGGCGGCGTTTGCAGCAGCAGCTGCAGCCGCCCGGGCAGTACTTTGTTTCGGGCCAGGCAGGGCCGCACGCGTTCAACCTGATCTTCTCAAACCTCTTCGACTTTGCCCTGCAGCGAGGTGGGGCGCGCGGCTGCACACCATGGCTGCGGTGCGTTGAAAATGCGCAGGAAAGCAGTACAAGCCAAGAAAATTCGCAAAACTTGCGGCACACAGCCTTCAACATGTTTACAGTGCATAGTGGCTGAGCTCTGTTGTGGGTCACCACCGCCACCTTTGTTTGGCACTCTTGCACACCTCGCCCCGGCAATTTTGACCCGACTTCCTGCAGGCCTCTATTACCTGGTGCCCCAGCTGGGGGACATCGCCGCGGTGCTGCAGCGCTACATGTGGCTGACTGACCTGGCGGACGGCCTCGACGCGCCCCTGGACAACATCGTGAACGCAAACCTGTTCCCCCTGCCACAGGCGCGGCGCGGCGACGCGATTGCTGACCGGGCGCACCGCCCTCCCCATACGCTCGCTTATGCTGACAGTCGCCCCCTTGTTTGCGCCCGCTTGTGCTTTGGCGCGGCAACCTGGGAAAAAGGAACCGCGGTCAAACATGATCAAACTCTGACCTACCCACAGGATGATGATCAGCTCAGGGGTCTAATCCGCAGGTTCACTGACGATTTCTGCTCAGAGTCCCAGGCCACGTCTAGCGAGACGGTGAGCTGCTTGCCTGGCTGTCGGTGGCTGCTTGGTCAGTGCTGAGCTTATCATGTTGGTGCGTGGAGGCCTGGCGCGTCATAGTCATCAAGTAGTGGCTGCTGTGCCAGAGGCTGCATCTGAACCTTTCATAGTTGCAAAACTGGTGCACCTCATGCTGAGGAAACTTCCCTTCCCTTGGCGGGCAGGTGCTGTTTGAGTACAGCCAGCCGACCCTGACGGTAGAGCTGGTCCCGCTGGACTGCCCCATCCGGCGCAGCAACAACACGGGACGCAACCAGATCATATTCGAGGAGTGCTCGCCGGCGCAGCTGCTCATCAGCCTCACCCCCTGTGCGCAAACAACACCAGAAGCAGCGCGCCGCTGGGTGCCCGGCGTGGCTGTGGGAGCAGTCCACAGCAGGCACCAAGCCGCAGCCTGATCAATCCTTGCATGCATTCGGTCACAGGCGGCTGCATGATCTGCCCCTCCAACATACTGCTACGGACAGCGGCAGCTGACAAGAACACAAGTCGACTTTTAACGCGCCCTGCTGATGCCTGCAGCCATTCATAACGCCCCATGACGGGCCACGACGTGCCACGCAATTGCAGATACGGTCACCGGCCCCTACTACACTGGCGCCCAATACACCGCTGCCAGCTGCACGTATGAGGATCAGTACGGTGTCGACCTGCAGGAGACGTTTGGGGGCGGCAGCATTCAATTCAACTTCACTGGATCAGTCGAGGTGAGAGCCCGCCCTACGCAGTCCGACTGGCGCCGGCTGCCGCTGGCTTGGTTTGCAGACTGCAGTGATAGTGCTCGGCCCGTTGCAAATTTCACCCACTCTCAACTTGTCTTTGATCATTCATGTGCAGAACAGCCAGTTGCTGAGCCTCTTTGCACACCGTACTCTGAGCACCACCACACTGCTCATGCAAAAACGCGGCCCCACCACGCATCGTCATTCGTGCGTGCGTGCCGCAGGGCGTGGACATTCAGCCGCTCATCAACCAGATCAACACGGACATTCGGGGGTTCAGGGGCTTCGCAAACGTCGTGCCGCCCCTCAACAACCTGACAGACGTTACCCTGTCCGTGGGCAACTTTGCGTCGGGCATCTTTGGCGGGCGGCGGTGACGGCGCGGCCGCTGAGCGAGCCAGCTTTTTCCTTGTTTGTGAGCGTTGGGCGCACTGCGACTTGCTTAGGCGGGAGCTGCAAGGAGGTTTCTCCGCCTGATGAGATCGCACAGCCACCAGGCGCATGCGTGGCGGCCTCGGGAAGACTGCTTTTCACGCTTTCTGCCGGCTGGCTGGGTGAGGCGGCTCTGCCCGTGCACGCTGACACAGCACCACCGGGCCGGACACATCCCTTGATAATTTTTCATCGTCATCCCTTGGACTACTGTACCTTGGCCTTGGGCCGCTGCCTCCCAAGTTTTTGCGGGATCCCTTTGGCCGATTATTATGCATGTGTTCTTCCGTTTTCGTCTCAACATGGCACAGTCTGTTTGCAGCCTGCACACAGTGTGCCGTGCGCGCAGCCCCACCTGCCTCCTGGCAAGCGCGTTGCCCTGCTTCACACGCACGCGCGTGCGTGCTCACGGCTCGTTCCACCCGGTGTCGCAGTGCGCCCGTCACCCGCCACCCCTCTCACGCCGGGCCCAAACTGTCTCCGACGCCATGAACGCACCAACTCTTTAGTAATTACATGGCAAGGTATGCGGTACGTCTGCCCTGGTCGGCTGTTGTCGACATGCGGCGGCATCTAAGTGACATAAAGTGACCTACTGCAACAAGGGAAAAGCGAGGCCCAACTCGTCTTCAACTACCACGAATGCGGACGAAACATGCTGCTGTTGCTGCTAATGCCAAGAAACCAAGGGCATGGGAACAGGAGGGGTACACGCAGCAAGCACGTCATCACATGAAGACGAGCACATGTTGCGCCAGATGTTGATATGCAGGGTGACTGATGCTGAGGGGCAGGCCAGGAATGACGGCTCACTCCCGTTGCCTCGATATCCGCATCACATGATAAAACGCTTCTCCAGCTGCCTGCAGCGTCCGGTGCGGCGGTTCGGGCGCAGGCGTCCCGGCGGGGGGGCGGGGGG
>NW_014012356.1:11294-15532 GCF_000611645.1 Monoraphidium neglectum
GGGGGGGGGGGGGGGGCGTGCGCGAGGGTCGCGAATCGTGAGCCGTAAGCTGGGGCCGCAGCGCGCGACAGCACTCACCACGCTGCAAACTTGCGCCCATGCATTCGCAAGCATGCTGCTTTGACACGTTGCTTTGACCGGCGAATGGCACCCTGTCAGTTTCAAGCAGCCCGCCCCCGCTGCGGCAGGTCAGCGCAACCCCCTGGAAAGGCCCCAAGAGCTCCAAGTAGCTGACAACGCGGCAGCACGCGCCTGAACGCCCACTCCAGCTCGTCCTCTGTGACGTACTCCCCCCGCTTGTAGCGCGCCATCAGCGCCTGCACCTGCGATGCCGAGGGTCGCACGTGTTGAGCACATGCACCGTGGAGCGCAAGGGCGGCTGCAAGGCTCCGCCTACACGTGCGGCGCGTCAGCACCCGGTTTGGAAGGGCAAGGCCGCGCGTCAAGGCGGGCCGGCGCTCAAGCAGAGGCCCGTTTGGGCGTCCTGCATCCCTCCCGCTGCACCATCGACGCCGTTTTCAGCGGCGCCGTCCCCACAGCCCTGGTGTGCCTCAGCAAGCGTGGGGCCGGCAAGCTCCACTTGCGCCCACGTGCACACATGGCACCCTCTGGCAGCACCACCCCATTGGTCACCTTGGCCAACACCGCCGCATCCTCTTGGGCGATCCGCGCCCTGGCCTCCGCGATGCTCTCTGTCGCCCGCGACCGCACCCGCAGCTGCGCCTCACTCACGCTGTCGACGGCCTGCCGCCGCAGCCGCTCCCGCGCCTCCTCTATAGTCTCCCGCGCCTGCCAGGCCGTGCGGCGGCCCTCGGCGGCGGCGGCCTCCTCGGCCTGCTTGATCCTGGCGCGCGCCTCCTCCAGGCTAGACTCCCAGGCGGGGCGTCGCGGCGCGTACGACGACGCGAAATCGCCGCCGCCGCCGCTGCTGCTGACGTCCCCTCCGGCCGCCTGCGCGGGCCGCCGCTCCTCCTGCAGGGACGGCTGCTGCTGCTGCTGCTGCTGCCGCGGCGGCTGGGCGGTGCTCCCCCCTGTGGAAGCGCCCCCCAGCTGCTCCACCAGGCGCTGCTGGACGCTGCCGATCTTGTCAGCCAGCTTGGAAGCCAGGGTGTAATTAATCTGAGGTCGTAGGTCGTTTGAAATGAGAAAAATGGACGTTGGCAGAGCGAGGCGGCGTCAGCTGCAGACAGCAGACCGGCGCATCGGGGCCGGCGGCGGCGGTGCAGGCAGGCACATTCAATTGCGGTGTACCAAAACAGCTGGCAGCAAGCATCTCTAAGTGTACATGCGGGACCCAGAGGGGGCGCCACACCCCATGGCAGGCTGCGCCGCAGGCCGCCGCCGAGCATGTGCGATCGCCCACCTGCGCGCGCGAGTTGGTGCGCTCCAGAATTTCGCGCGTGGACGCCTTCTCAGTGAGCACCTGGCGCGCCCCCTCCTCGTCGCCGTCCTGGTGTATTCAAGTGGTGGTGGTTGGCAGCGGCGGCGGCGGCGCGTGCGGTCGCTGGACGAGCGCGGCGCTTCAGAGGTGGTGCGGGGAGCCGCCAGCCCACTGCAGGAGCCAAACACTTCATGTCCCCTCGCCACCGCTTCTAACGAGACCACCGGCCGCAAGCGGGCATCGCCCCCCTCCCTCAGAAGACACAGACAACCACACGCGCGCACACCAGAAACACCTTCGAACCAAAAGATAGTCGAGTGCACACACACGCACATGATGTCATGCAAGCCCACCTTGATCTTCTCCAGAGCAAGCCTCTCCAGCAGTTGGATCATCTCCTCCAGCCGCACAGACGTGCGCGCGCACGACTCGGCTGCACGGCGGACGGGGGGCATGCGGTGTGCAGCGCGTCTGGACCCGGGCTGATGTGGCCATGCGAGCGCGGCGGGGGCATGGGGGCGCGGGCGCGGCCATGCATGCATGCAGGCGCGGGTGCAGGCGCCACGCGTGCGCGCGTGGCAACGCGGCGAGCGCGTCCCTTCTGTGCCCCCTGTGGACATGGTGTCCTCTGGGCCTGCGCATTGATTGTGAATAACCCTCACCTGTCTTGACGGCCTCATCGCGCTCGGTCTCCAGTACACGCAGCTCGTCTGTGAGCTGGGCGACCCGTTCTGTGGGAGCGGCGGAGCCTTCCGCAGCGACAGCGGCGACAAGGCGCCGCCGTGTGCCGCTCAGGTGACTGGAGCGGGGCATGCATGACCTGCATCGGATCGTGGGTAGCGCGGCAGGGCCCCGGGCGCTCACGCGGCCCGAAGCCCGGCCCGAGATCACCAGTGGAGAACGAAAGAGCGTCGAGGCAATCATATTTTCGAGTCTGCTGATAAGCAGACCGTTTCGCGATTGGCATCAACAGCGCACGGTGCAGGTTTCGTGTGGTGACTAAGTCTCGGGTCACTCGTGGCGTCGTCTGGAGACACGCGCAGCATCGATGGAATGGAAGCACACTGGTATCCCAATGACCAAGGGTTTTATCTGTGACCGCTCCTGATCCGGCATCGCGTTTGACGCTTCCGAAGCCTCATTTTTGAACTGTGGCGTCTAGAGTACTTGAAGGCGTGGAGTCATGCAGGGTAGCATGCCACCTAGCTTGCGGGACACGCGGCCACAGTGCGGCCGTACGCAGGCGTCCTGTGCACCACGCTCGCGGTCGCGACGCGCTGCGCAACCACACCGCTCTCGCCGCGGTGCCGAATGTCGCGCGTTTTTCGGCAACCTGAAGCTTGGCGGCGGCGGCGGTGCCGCGGCATCGGGCTTGGCGGAGAAGCCCGCGTACAGCAAGCGGGAGATGCTCAAGATCGGGGATCTGGACGTGTCGCCGATGGGCCTGGGCACGTGGAGCTGGTGAGGAGTGGCGGAAGACGGAAGTGTAAGGCACCAGTTTACACTTGAACTCCTTGCTCAAATTGCCTTAACGGCATCTGGGTAAGGGGGAAGATTGTCCTGGCGACCCTGCTGCAAAAACAGCCTGCGGCTGCGCCGCTCGCTGCACCGTCGCCTGGCGTGGCGCAAGCATGCCACCACGGGCGGCGCCAGTTGCGCAGCTCCTCTCAACACCGCCGCGCGCACCTGCACTATTGCGGACGCGCATCGCCAGGGGTAACAGGTTCTTGTTTGACTACAGCGAACAGATGGACCCCGAGCTGCAGCAGGTGCGCACTGCGCGATCCCGTGACGTTTGACCGGTCAACGCGAACACACCCACGCGTGTACCGCGCGCCGCCACGCCGCGCCGCAGCTCACACTCTGCCGCGCAATTGCTTGCTGCGCCTGATGGGCCTGACGGGGGGTCCTGTGCTCAAATTTTGAATTTTTTCAATCGGACCACCCCCTGCCAGGTGTTTGACCTTGTGGTCAGCAAAGGCATCAATCTCTTCGACACCGCGGACAGCTACGGCACGGGGCGGCTCAACGGGCGGTCAGAGCAGCTGCTCGGCCAGTTCACCAGGTGCGTGCCCACGCATGCCCCACTGCAGGGTGTGCGGTGCCGCCGCCGTTCCCTGCTTGGTAGCTGCGGCCAATCCGAGCGAATGTGCTGGCACATTCACCTGCCCCCCATGAAGCCTGAGGATATATTCCAGGCCTGGAATCTACCCTTCACAGACAGACCACACATCCCGCGAATCCTGGTGTTCGTTTCCTTTACCACCCCCCCCTCTTGCCCCCCCACTGCACGCACAACACACCCCCACAACACACTGCCCCCACAACACACTGCCCCCACAACCCCACTCAACCAGAGAGTACCCGGGCTCTGACCGCGTGCGCGACAACATCCACATCGCCACCAAGCTCGCGGCATACCCCTGGCGCGTCACGCCAGGCAACATGGTCGCCGCGTGCCGCGGCTCCCTGCGGCGGCTGGGGGCAGAGTCGCTGAGCCTCGGGCAGCTGCACTGGAGCGCGGCCAAGTACGCCCCGCTGCAGGAGTGGGCGCTCTGGTGGGCGCTGCGCGCTGCAGTATGTTTCCAAACAATTTGTTGTGTTGCCGTGGTTGTGCACACAAGTGTTTGTGTTTGTGTGTGTGTGTGTGTGTGTGTTAGATGGGGCTTGGGGCGGGGCGAGATTATGGCGCACGTAAGAGGTGGGGAGCAAGGACGTGTCCACCGCGGATAGCGCCATGCCTGTGCACTGCCCTGAACCCTCCAGAGCTTGCCCTCCAATCCAACCCTTATTGCGTGTAAGATACCGTGCAGCCTTCTCGTACACAAGTGCCTATGCAAACTCCCCACCCACCCAC